>NW_026869319.1:0-101345 GCF_020745735.1 Hemiscyllium ocellatum | reverse complement strand
CAGATAAAGAGAAGTATCGGGGCAGGTATATAACCAAGTAATTGAGGTGTGTAAAAACAATAATAGGATCATTATATTCAGGCATTTCATTTCCAAACAATCATTAGGGCAATGATAACTTTTTAAGAGGGGGCAGGTGTTTTGAAATTTATTCCAGAGAGCTTCTTATATCAACATAGAGCAGATACAATAAAGGGCAGTGCAGTGCTGGGCCTCACTGTGGGGAACGAAGCCAGTCAGCTGTTCCAGGCAGAAGTGGGAGAGCATTATCGGACCAGTGACCGTGACATCACACATTTTGACTTTGCTAAGGAAAAGACCCCCAAAAAATGTTAGAAAATAAAAGCATTTTGCACTGGGGAGACAGATTTTATGGGTAAAAAATGACAGGATCTGGCCAAAGCGCAGTTGCTTCTGGGTGAAACTGTAGCAGAACAAGGTGGGGCGGGGGTTGGAGGATCATTTGATTAAAATGGAATTGATGACAGTGTCGGCCCAGCATGTTACACCGCAGATAAAATTTAGGAAACAAGCCCAGAGAATCTCAGATGTCGACAGCAGTTCCGAACAGGGTGAAAAGGGAAAGAGAAACCGAAAGCATGTACCAAGTGAGCAGGTCAATGAAAGTCCTAAAAGAATATAGAAAGTGGAGGTCTAAATTTAAAAAGTCAGTGGAACAGCAGAAGGAGGGGTGATAAAACATTTGCGGGTATGATTAGCAAGAATCCACAGTCTTTTTTTTGGTTTATTAAGGGGAAGAGAATAACATGGGAAAAAAATGGGAGTATCAGGGACTCAGGGGACAGCGTGTTCACAGAGCAAGAGAATATGTTAAACACATCCTACGAATCGGTCTTCAGTTTGGAGGAGCTGAGGAAGATTTGGAAGTTTATGCAAGATAGAGTGAACAAATCACTAGATTAAAGACCACCAAGTCTCACATCAGTGAGAGGGAAACAATTGTAGAAAATTCGGAGGGCTGTTGAGGCTGGATCATTAAATATCTTCAAGGATGAGACAGACAGATTTTTATACAAGTGTTCTGGGGATATCGCAGGATAGTGGAATGAGGGATTATCAAGATAAAATAAACTAATCGAAGGAAAAGCAGAGTCAGTGAGCGGATAGACATATTGTTGCCTCTATGTCTAATGGTATTCTTTTCCATTAGCCCTGTATTCACAAGAACATCAACTTGTCTCGCTATGGTGTGAGACACAGTTTGGAATGCTATCGAGGGATTCCAGGAATTCATAAACGCAACACTAATAGACAGAAATTACCAGAGGACTGTAACAACACGGATTACCTATCGGGGTGAGGATTTGCATCGACACAGCCACCACTACCAGAAGGAAGAACTCAGCAAGACACTCTACAAGGCCAAGCAGTGGCCTGCACTGGGGAGCAGGTAGTCAGGGGCCAGTTGTCAAGGAGTGCGGAAAGCCCAAACACAACATCACTGTAGTGCCTTATTCCTTCCCTGACCAAAACTAAATGAGTAGGGATAGAGAGACATGCCGTCGTAGCAAAGGAAGCAATAAGGCTTTGGCACGAGAGGCTTCGGCGAGCTGGAGCTCAGCACAAATTACTGGTAAACTCAAATAAAGTCCTTTTCACTTTATTGTTACATCAGTCGAGATGGCATTTAGGGCAGCCGCACGCTCCTCTTGTGGGATGTGGTAGCTCAGGGAGATTTCCACCGGCCCTGATGGCTACACCTGTGGGTACTGCACCCAGATTCAGCTCCTGAGAGACCGTGATAGGGAGCTACGCTGGGTGGCGCGATGGCTCAGTGGTTAGCACTGCTGCCACAGAGTACCATGGACCAGCGTTCAAATCCTGCCCTGGGCAACTGACTGTGTGGAGTTTTCACATTCTCCCCCTGTCTGGATGGGTTTCCTCCCACAGTCCAAGGATGTACATGTTAGGTGAATTGGACATGCTAAATTGCCCTGGGTGTTGGGTGTAGAGGAGTGGGCCTGGATGGGCTGAAGGGCCTGTTTACACACTGTAGGTAATCTAATTTAAGATGCACTCAGGGTCATCTGAGAACTTCATAGATAAGTGCTTTAGTGTGGTGGCCACACCCAAGACACACTCCTAGTTATGTTTCTTTAATGACTGTAATATTCCAGTCCAACGTTCATCGCCCTGAGTTCATTAGCCTTACCTGTCAGCCCTGTTGCATTTAAATAAACACGATTTAGTCCAACAGGCGTTCCTTGCTTCCTGTCATGTTCCAGGCGAGAGTAGTTGGATAACCACCAGGAATGGCAAAGGGAGTAGGCAGGGAGTGTAGGAATCCCCTGTGGCCATTCCTCTCGAAAAAAGTAGACCATTTTGGATTGTTGAGGGCTATGACCGTTCAGAGGAAAGCAGCAGTAGCCAGGTTGGTGGTACTATCACTGGCTCTGGGGCACAGCGGGAAAGGGTAAATGTAAACAGGACGTAAAAGATAGGAGGGTCGATTGAAAGAGGGACAGATCGGAGATTCCGTGGCCTCAAACGGGAATCCATGATGTTGGGCTACCTCCCAGCTGCTAGGGTCCAGGATATCTCCAAGTGGCTGCAGAACATTCTCAAGGGGGAGGGGGAGGAGCCAGAAATCATTATGCACGTTGGCACAAATGATACCAGTAGAAATAGGGACGAGGTCCCGCAGCGTGATTACAGAGAGCTAGGAGAAACATTTTTTTAAAAAAAAACTTTGACACTGGAAATCTCCTGAGAGGGAGATTACCGTCCCCTCCGTGCACTGAAGAGGACACCAAGACCTTGGTGGCCAGTTTTGCTAGTGTTACAAGGGTGGGTTTAAACTAGATTGGCAGGGGGTGGTGTCCTCAAGAGGAGGGAGGCAGGTGCGAGGCTGGAAGGTGATACAGTGATCAGAAATAATAAGGTTAGGCTGGAAAACGACAGAGAAAAAATACTGCCTTTTGGATTAAATTGCATCTATTTTAATGCAGGAAGGCCTACAGGTCAGGCCGATGAACTCAGGGCTTGAATAGGTAGGTGGGACTGATATATTATAGCCATTACACAAACATGGCTAAGTGATGGATAGGACTGACAGCTTAATGTGCTAGGGTACAGGTGCTTTAGGCGAGACAGAGATGGTGGAAGGAGGGGAGTGGAGTGGAATTTATGATTTAGGGGAGTACCACAGCAGAAATCAGAGATAAAATAACTGATGGATCACCCAGAGAGGCTTTGTGGGTGGAGTTAAGAAATAAGAAGGGATTGGTGAGGTGATTAGGGATGCAATATAGGCCCCCAAATAGTCAACAGGAATGAGAATAACAAATATGCAGGGAGAGAGGGGAGACCTGCAGGAGCAATAAGGTTATCATAATAGGGGCTTTTCATTTTTCTAATACAGACTGGAACGGCCAGAGTGTTAAGGAATTTGATGAGATAGACTCATTTAATGCGGCAGGAAAGCTTCCTCAAGCAGCATTTCGAGTGTCCTACTCAGGAAGGGGCAAAACTCGACATTTTCTTCGGAAATAGGGCGGAGTTAATAGTGGGGGAGATCTTTGGGACCAGTAACCATAGTTCCATTAATTTTCAAATAGTTATGGAGAGGGATGTAACTGGTGCACAGGTTCATGTTCGAACTTGGGGCGTGGCTCAGATACAGACAGCTCGGATCAGAGAACCCCTGGAGGTATATAAGAGATACTGGAGTTTACTGAAGAAGGAAATCAGTGGGGCGAAAAGGGAATAATACAGAGCCTTGGCTGAGAAGATTAGGATGAATCCAACAAGGTACTTTAAATATATTAAAAGAAAAAGCAATAGCTGGAGAGAAAATAGGACCCCTCGAAGACCAATGTGGACAAGTATGTGTGGAACTATAAAAGATGAGTGATGTCCTCAACGAATATTTCTACTCTATGTTTACAGTGGAGAAAGACATGTTGACCTGAGAACTTGAGGAAGTTAGTGGTGATATCTAAGGGACGATCCATATCATAGTAGAGGAGATTTTGGAAGTACTAGAATGTTTGAAAGTGGATAAATCTCATGGTCCTTACCCGATATATTCAAGAACACCTCAAGGGGCTCCAGAAGAATTTGCGGGGACCCTGGCTTCTAATGTTGATCATCATTAACCACAGGGCACGTCCCGGAAGACTGGAGGGTAGCAAATAGTGTGCCCCTTTTCAAGAAGAACTGAACAACAAAAAGTTTTGGAACTACAGACCAGTAGGTTTAACATCCGTGGTAGGTAAGTTACTTGAGAAGGTTCTGAGGGATAAGATGTACATGCATTTAGAAAGACAGGCTTTGATTAAGAATAGTAAGTGTGGCTTTGTGCGAGGAAGTTAGTGCTTGACAATTTTTTTTAAAGTAATTGGATGATGTGACCAGGAAGATTGACATGCGTGGGGCAGTAGACGTCGAAACATGTGGTGTTGGAAAAACGCAGCAGATCAGGCTGCATTCGAGGGGCAGGAGAATCTATGTTTCAGACATAAGCCCTTCATCACGAACGTCCAAAACATCGATTCTCCTGTTCCTCTGATGCTGCCTGACCTGCCGTGTTTTTTTTTCAGTGCTACACTTTTCGACACTGATCTCCAACATCTGCTGTGCTCACTTTCTCCAAGGGCGGTAGATTTAGTCAATATGGATTTCAATTACACCAGAACAGAATGAGGTTTTTCAGCCCCTGGAGCCTGATATACAATTACAGGAGGAGGCCAATAAACCCCTCGGGCCTATAAAACTGTAACCAGATCATGCAGCACCAGTATCCAGTTACACAGCAACAGGATCAGTCTATTCAGCTACTTGAAGTCAGTCACAGAGGAAATGGAAGAGGCCGCAAAGTGACTGAACTATGGGGTATACTGGAATAAAACCAGGCTACATAGCCCCTCAGACATGCCCTTCCATTCAGTAAGTCAGGGCTGATCTGCACTTGGCTGCAATTTCTCCTTTATGCCCAATTCTTTGTAGCCATCGACTCTCTGTCGGGTCAAAATCCACTGACACAAACTCGCACCCCCCAACATTTCAGTGATTTGGCCTCCCCTAACTGTCTGGTCCCAATCGTCATTTCCCTCTGAGAGAAGCAAACACTCCCCACACATATACCTTGGCCTATTGAAATGGATAGAAGGTATGAACACAGCGTAAAGTGACTGGCCCTGATATCATGGCAGTAATTGATTGAGCAAGATGTCAAGGAGACTGAACACAATTTAACTTGATAGGAATCAGTTGTAAACTCTCCACTGGTTGAATCATTTAGAGCAAGATGGGGCTGGTGGACATCAATCTTCCCAGTCCCTGGATATCTCTGTGGGTAGCTTCTTCGGCAAAAACATCTTCAGCTGCTTCATCAATGTATTTCCCTCTGTCATACGATCAGAGGTGGGGATGTTCTGTGAAGATTGTACAGTGTCAGAACAATGAGTCACCTCCTAAGCTACTAAAGTATCAAATCTAAAAAAAATTTAATGTAAAGGTAACATGAATCAAAAGCACTGCTGGACACTAAACATTCCCACGATTAAAAGAAAGAGGAACCCCTTCAGCAATTCTAGCTGGTTTCACAGTAATGTAAGAAAGCCATTCAGCCCATCAGATCTATTGGATAACAACAGATGCAATGCGTTCACTAACTCCTGCCTGTTACACAAGAAGACAATTTAAAATAAAAGCAGGAGTTGGAATCCAAAATACACACGCAGGAAGCTGGAAGAACAGAATAAGCAAGGCAGCATCAAGACTTTGAGAAGTGAACGCCTTGGATATAACCCTTCGTCAGGACTGTGGATGGGAGTAAGGGGTTATATCGATAAAGTGCGGGTGAGGGAGGAGGAGGCAGAGGGGCGAGGTATGGATAAGTGAACACAGATAAAGGGTATCAGCGAGATGTTTATGGAAGGGTTGAATCCAGTTGGACAAAAGGTTGCTCAGAGAAATGGAAGGGAGAGGAGGGCAAGGGAAGGGAGTCGGTGAATTGGAAGGGAGGTTATTTGAAATTGGAGAATTCAATGTTGAGTCTCCGGGGAGGCTGCACAGGTGACAGATGAGATCTTGTTCCTTCAAATTATGCTTTGGTTCCTTGTGGCAATGGAGGAGGCCAAGGATGGCCATGTTGGAAACGGATTGGGAAAGAGAATTGAAATACGAACTGACTGGGAGGTCTTCCATTCCACCTAACGACCCGACCTTTCAGCTCTCAACCGAATTCATCCCTCCCATTACCCAACCATGTTGCACCCACCACTTGTGTCCACATATCCATAACTCACCATCCCCAGATCTCCCCACCCCAACCACCCCCTTCCCTCTTTATCTGAAGCTCCCCCTACCCCTCAACCCAGTTCTGAAGAACGGTTACATCTGAAATGTTTTCTTTCCTAGCTCTTGATGCTGCCTGGCTTGTTGTGTTCTTCCAACCTTCTGTTTGTCTCCTATAACTCAGGAAGATAGAGTTTAGTCAGCACAACACGCTGGTAGGCAGGAACCATGGGTTTCCGACTGAAGTACTTGAACCTCTGCCCTCGGGCCAGGATGAAGACATTCAGTTCCTCGAGACACTGACACATAAACAGAAGAGGCCATTCAGCCCGTCTAATCTATTACACTTAAATAGGAGGATGTCACTGTTGCTGCAACACGACAAACCAATGAGGCATAGATTGCAGAGACAGGCTGCTCCATGTTGTTCCTCCTGGTTCCATTGCTAATGGTACACACGTGTTATATTAACGTACTTTACTGATCATGAGGAGGGAAAGTGATTGGCTTGTGCCAAGTCCCAAGGAGGCATCTTCCATCTCCGAAATGTTATGAACTAGGCTAGACTGTTCAAAACACTTTTAAGCAGGCAGCCCAGCGCATACCTTTGCAATTTGTTTCGGTAAGTGTACAATGAAAATTACCCAGAGTAATTGAGCTAGGTCGACCACTAGGTTTTAAAACAGACCAAAACTTACACAATGAAACATAAAGAACAGAATAAAGAATCACGACAGAATTCAACCTATTCAGCTACACATAATTATGTTGTTCCGAATATATACAACTGTCCCAATAAGCTCCCAATAAACACCAGTATAAATGTAACACAAACTTCCAGGTTGAAGTTGAAGGTCAGAAGAGAGAGAGAGAGTTTCCACACGGCTCCCAGTTGAACTTCCCAGTTCAAGACTCAACTGAAAACTGCTCAGTTCAGCTGGTTCAGCTAAAATAGCTCACCACTCTCCGTTCATTATACTGGTCACTTATAAAGCATGACCACTTTTGTTTTGTATCCCCATGGGGCCATTGGTCCATGTCCAATAGCGAGACCCAGGAACGTGACTTGGGCTTTCTCAAATTCCCTTTTAGCTATGTTTACCACCAAGCTTTCCCTCTGAAGTCAATCAAACAAGTCTGATAAATGCTGTAAATGTTCCTTTCATGACTGACTAAACACCACATAATTGGGTAATCTGGCAATGACCTATTATCAGCCTCTGAAATGTGGCTGGATCGTTTCTCATACCAAATACCACGATTTTGAACTGATGTAGTCCATTTGGAGTTACAAAAGCCAAAATTGCCTTTGCTTTTTCTGACAGAGGTCCTTGCCAGTAGCCTCTGAGCAAATCCAACTTAGAAATGTAAGTAGCTTCTCCCACTTTTTCGACACAGTTCTCCAAACCTGGAATTGGATATGCATCAGTCTTTGTAACGGCGTTGACATTGTGATAGTCCACACATGACCGTTGGGGGCCATCTGGCTTTGGTACCATGACTATACGTGAGGTCAAGTCACTGTAACTCCCATCAATTATGCCATCTTGAGCATGCGCTCTACTCCTTGTGTACCTGTGCCAATTTTGGAGGTTCATGCCTAAAAGGATGTTGCTTAATCAGAACAGCATCTCCTGTGTCCAAATCACGCACAATTATGTTCGTACTTCTTAGTTTATTTCCGCATATCTCTCCACGAGATAGTAATAACTCTTTCAGGTCGCTTTGCTTTTCTTGTGGAAGGTAACTCAATAAGTTAGCACAACTTTTGACAACTTTCTCATTGTTCAATTTGATTTGTGGAATGTCCAAATCAGAATCCTCTGAACTTGGTTCTTCCTTCTGTGCTGTCATCGTTAATAACTTCTCTTGCTTTCCTTCCCTATCAAAATACCTTTTGAGGATATTCACATGACACACTCTGTAAGATTTCTTCCTGTCTGTAGCCCGTATCGAAGAGTTCACCTCTGTCAATTTCTTCCCAATTTGATAAGGTACATTAAAACTTGCTTTTCAAGTCTCAACTGTTACTGGAAGTAATACCAATACTTTACTCCCAATTGCAAAATTGCCAATTTATGATTTCTGATCCATTTCCTGTTTCATTGTATGCTGCAATACTTTTAAGTGTTGTCTACCCAACTCTCCAAGTCTATTTAATTGTTCACTAAAATTTGACACATCATCCAAATGGGTGGTGTCTGAATTCTGACTTATTAATTTCTTTGTTAATTGTCCTTTTACTTTATGCCCACAAATTAATTTAAATAGACTGAATTTGGTCAATTCATTCTGTCCATCTGTGATCACAAATAGTTCAAAAAGAATTTCCTTATCGCAATCATCTGGATAATCCTGACCATAAAACCTCAACATGGTCATCAGTGTCTGATGCCATCTCTCTCATGCCCCCTGTGATTCCGAATAGTACGCAATAGATTTGAATTGCTTTATTACCAAGTTATCCATCATATCCTTGAATAATTCGGATGTGAGGTTTGATCTGTCTGGAGCTCTACTGGTAGTCCGTACCTCGTAAAAAAAAACGCATTTTTTCTACAACTCTTTAGCTGTGATGCTGCATAATAGGTCTGGCCCTGGAAATCTAGTCGACACATCCATTATTATTAATAAATAGTTATTCCCACTTTTTGTTTGAGATAGGGGACCTACACAATCTATCAAGACACTTGTGAAAGGTTCCTCAAATGCTGGAATAGGTATTAAAGTTGCAGGTTTTATTACTGCCTGTGTGACATGTTTGAGACGTCTGGCAAAATTCAACGACATCTTTGTGCTGTCCAGGCCAGTGAAAATATCTTTGAATTCCAGCCTGTAAAATCCTCATCACAAAATGATCTCCAAATGGTAGCTCTTGTGCCACTCACAGTACCTCCTTTCTATACCCAACAGGAAAAATAATTTGAAGAATTTCTGTCCATGCCTGATCTGCTTCAATGTGCGCTGATCTCCATATCCACATTAAGACATCATTTGTTAAGTAATAACATACAGGAATACATTCATTCTCTATCTTGCTAAATGGTTTTTGATATGACTTTTGTAACTCCTTATCTTTCTGCTGTAATTCAATCACCTTAGCAGAGCTAAAAATACTTTCATGTTTCCATACTTGCTCCTTCCCTGTTGCATTTATCTGGTCAAAAAGAAACTTTCGGATAACTCTACGTCAGTCTCCTTATCTGTGCCTTTACCCTGCTTCAACCTGTGCATTTGTGATCTTCTGATCACGCAATCAGGGATAATTCCTGGATAAACATTCTCCAGGTCTTCAGTTGTCTGCATCTCCACTGGTTTTTCAACTAGAGTAGGCAGCACGCCTACCGGTGAATCTGCTACATTATTTGCAAGGACAAATTTTATTCCTGGAGTTGAGAGTTAGGGGTCCAGTACACCTACCACACATTCTACACTCTTCTCTGGACTCCATCACCTCACTTTACATAACTGAACACTTTTTGCATGTTCCCAGCACATTTTCTGGCAATAGTCTCTCAAGAGTGCATAAAGCCTCACCCCTCAGCATTACAGACTGAAAATATCATGTGTCAATTAATATTGGATCCTCCTTACCAATTACTCCTGGCCTATGTGAATAAACTTTACCCTTACATATAGATTTTTTTAACGCTGATTTAGCACGTCCACTGATCATCTTGTACACTCTGAGGCAGTTGCCTAACTCCCCCTATGCTTTTTGTTACTAGTTCAACGAAACGTCCAGGCTTGTCTGGTTATCCTTCATTTGGTTTTCTCCCAGCCCACCAACACTGTGATATTGTGTGGCTCACTTTACTACAATGAAAACACCATAGTATTTTAACTTCTTTGTCCCCCTCAAGTCTTTTTTTTATCACCATGGTAAATTATCCTTACGTTCTACACTGTGATCTACCTTTCCCTTCGCACGAGGATATCTCTTTGCTCCAATTTCTGTCCCTCAAAGACCAGAACTGGTTCTGCAAAGCAAACCAACTTTATGGACCAGTTCATAATCATCAGCCATTTCAGCAGCTAACCTTGCTGCTTGCACTCTCTGCTCTTCCACCTGAGTGTGCACTACTTCAGGTAGTGAATTTTTGAAATCCTCCAAATACTAACCTCTCTAGGGGCATTATAGCTTGGCTGGCCTGAATTTTAAAGCTCTTATCCAACGATCGAAATTAGTCTGTTTGATCCTTACAAACTCAGTGTAGGTTTGACCAGGATCCTCATTAGATTCCTGAAAGGTTACCTGTGCAGAGATTTTTTTTAACCTCCTCATACTCCCTAGATACCTCCTCTGATAGGAATGTGAATACCTCACCTGTCCTACCTACAAGTTTCGTTTGGATCAACAAAACCCACATTGCCTCTGGCCACTGCATTTGTTTAGCTAACGTTTCAAATGAGATGAAAAGGGTATCACATTCTTCTCATCAAATTGAGGCAATGTCTGAACATACACAAACAAATTCTCACTAGGCTTCTGACTACCAGGGCCTTGCTCATCCTCACTCTCTTCCTTACTAAGCCGACTCTCAGCCGTTATCTCCAGCCTTTTACACTGACTTTCCTTTTTAAGTGTCAGTTTTTGCTATTCAAATGCTCTCCCTTTCTCTCTCCCCTGCTGCTTTCTCTTTTGTCATTCTTTCTTTTTACTCTCTGTTCTGCTGCTCTCTCTTTCCCCCTCTTCTGCATTTTATCGAAAGTCAAGTGTTTCATTTTGGCTGCCATTTCCTTACGTCTCGCCGCTAACTCAAGATGCTTCATTTGCAACTGAATTCTTGCCATCTCTATAGATTCTGCTGATTTCTCCAGAATGTTTAATTGACGAGCTACTGCTGTAATTACCTCTCCTTTCCTCTCAGAAGTGGTCAGTTCCAATTCCAGCTTCTCTGCTAATTCTTGGAAATTAGTCATCTTTCGTAAAATATCCAAAGTCACTGCGTGCACAACCAGGAAACTTTTGGCGAATTAAATAGCCATTACTATTCGAAGCTTTGTCATTCCAATCAAACGAATACCTGAACTAAAGACACTAGCACCACCCATTCGCTGTTAAAAATCCAGCAATGAGCCCCCAGTCTGTTATGGATGAGGCTAGCCTACTCAAAACATTTTTAAGCAAGCAGCCCAGAGCAGAACTTTGCAGTTTGTTTTGGTAATTATCCAATGAAAATTATCCAGAGTAATTTGACTAGGGTGACTACTAGATTTTAAATCAAACAAAAACGTTATTCACAAAATTACACAATGAAATACAAAGAACAGAATAAAGAACCCGTACAGAATTCAACCTATCCAGCTAGACTTAATTGTGCTATTCCAAATATACACAATAGTCCCAATAATCAAACACCCTTGTAAAAACGTTACAATGGAGTGCATGCTTCCAGGTTGAAGCTGAAGGGCAGAAAGGAGAGAGAGTTTCCACACAGCTCCCAGTTGAACTTCCCAGTTCAAGACTCAAATGAAAACTGCTCAGCTCAGCTCAACTCACCTAGCTCAGCTAAAAGAGCTGACCACTCCCCGTTCATTATACAGGTCACTTCGAAAGCATGACCACTTTGGCCTGTAGTTCATCCGATTACATATAAATAGAAGGCCTCTGAAAATCCCTTTCTTGTCTGTACCAAACCAGACTGATCGTAGCCTGGCCCCGTTTTATTGACCCTCTGAAAAACATCAAGGAGAGTGGCTACTTGAGCCAATGAACAATTTTTAGCAAAAAAGAAGGATTGATTTGTGACAGAGAAGACAGGCTAGTGTTCTGTATGGATGTCAGAAGCTGGTGGGAATGGTTCATACTATCAGAGTGTGGCTAATGACAGATTTGTCAACAACATGACGTTCAATGCAGGGTCACACACCAACTGTACATCCAGACGGTGAGAGTTCATTCAGAACCTGGAGCTCTCTCTAAACCAACATTGGGGCTCCATAGAGCTCTGTAAATTATCATACAGTCATAGAATCCTATAGCACAGAGACAGGCCATTAGCACAAACTGGTTCATGCTGATCAAAATGTCCATCCATGCTAACCCCATTTCCCTGCGCTAAGTCCATATCATTCTAAACCTTTCCTATCTATAAATTTGCCCAAATGTGAAGACACGTATCAGGGAAAACATGTTATATCTATTGCTATCCGTGTTTTGTTTTGGAAATAATGAGTGGTGATTGATAACACTCCAGTGTTAATGCAATCGCATGTTATTCTTTTTGTAGCGTTAAAAAATAAACACTCATTTCCTTCACACTCTCCTCATGGTACCATCACTACAGGGAATTGTCTGGTGAAACTCCATTACACCGTTTCTCTGTAGCTAGGAGATCATTGATTATAAATGAAAGAAAGTACTGTCTCAAGTACACTCCACAACGGCAGGACGGTGTCTTCACTCGTATATTTTAATCATTTTGTAATGAACGATACTACTCATTATTGTGCTGATTACTTGCTGAGTCATAGAGTTATAGAGATGCAGAACATAGAAACAGATCCTTCGGACCGACCCGTCCATGCCGAGCAGATATCCCAATCCAATCTAGTCCCACCTGCCAGTACCCGACTGCTCTGTATGAATCCTGTTAGTGCTTCATGATCAAGGACATCCAGCTCCTTTTCACCAAGAGCACTTCCCATCATCTCGCCTTCTCATAAATACAAAATGAGAAGGATTGCATTTTTTGCCAATCATTTATTTGCCTTATGAAGCAAAGTCACACCAACAACAACATCACTGTTGCCATTGGAGTTGATTGGAGATACTGAGGAGGCGATGATCCAGCTGTATTATCTCTGAATATGAAACCAGGGATCATATAATGACCCAGACACCGGAACCATATCCCACAACGGCAAATGTTGGAAATTGAATTCAATAAAATATCAGGAATTAAAAATCAAATGAAACAATGAAACCATTGTTGATTGTCCTACCGAGCACCCTCATGCCCTTCAGGAAAGGAAATCTACCTTCTTCACCTGGTCGGGCTTACATGTAACTCCAGACCCACAGCAATGTGGTTAACTCTCTGTTGCTGTTTGAAATGGCCAAACCAGCCACTCAGTTATATCACTCACTTCAAAACCTCAAAGAAATGAAATCGCATGGACCTCAGCACTGACTACTTACAGCCCACAGACTGCAGTGGGTCAGGAAGGCAGCTCACCAACACCTTCTCAAGTACAATGAGGGAATGGAATTAAATACAGGTCCAGTATCCCATTAATACATAAAAGATGATGATCACACTCAGGGAAGAGAGAACACAGACATAAATAACGTTAAACAGGGACATATACCTTACATGGTCATGATTATCAATAATATGGGAACAGGAGAAACATAAGTAAGATTTAATTTCATGTTTTATTTACATCCCAGCTGAGCATCAGCAATCTGTTTGTTTGCTTCGTTCTCTCTATCTCTCTCTTTTTCCATCTATTCAACTCAGTCATTCTCCCTTTCATAATAGATGTCGGTGTCACCAACATCAAACACGTTATTTCCCAACTGTGTTCAGTTCTGATGTATGGTCATTAGAATCGAATTGCCAATTCTATTTATCTTTCGAACCGAGGGGGCTGCCAAATCTGCTCAGTTTGTCTGGCACTTTCTCGTTCTTTATTGTTTCTGATCTGTTGTACGATTCTTTACTTTATCTAACCTTTAATTTTGTTATTACTTGGAATGTCTGCATCACTGACAGGGGCAGCATTTTTTGACCTAACCAAATGTCATTTACTGCGAGGTCAGTCTTTCAGGCAGTACAGAACCAAGCACATTGCTGTGGGACTCACATCAACCTTAAGCCAGACCAGATAGTAACGCAAGATCTATTCACCAAAGGACATCAGTGAAATCGATAAATGTATAGACAAAATGCTGGAGATGTTATGATTGTTATTCGTAAAACTTGCTTTTATTTCCAATTCCTGTCTTTTGTATTTACTTTCTGACATCGTCTGTGGTAGGATGTGGAATAGTACATTTCTGTGTAATAACCTGTGCATCTGAATTACATTTCTTCCGACATTACTGCTCTGAGAGAGTGTTCCTGTCATTAAGTTATTTTAGAGACAGGAACAAAGTTGTGATCGAAATATTTGCAACTGAAAGAGTGCTTAAAGGAGAGGTGTAATCATAATGTCTGAATTTTACCAAAGTATAGATCATGGTTTATTAAGCGTCAGCATTGAAGTCAAGATGGTGACTGGGCATATAATCGAGCTGGTAGTGGATAGGTTTTGTGATGGACAGAATACTGAGACATAAATGAATTTTATTTATTTAAATTCGGTATTGTGAACATTCTCGTTCTCAGATGTTTGTGAGGGTGGGTGTGTGGGCGGTTCTGAAATTTGTGGGTAATTAATCTAATTTGCATTTGAAACTGAAGACAATAGATTCTGTCTTTGTCAAATATCGATAACAGAAATAGTAACGAAGTTCACCATGGTTGAAGAGATTAATAAATGGATAGAGATGAAGAAACTTACCAGGAACACCAACAATAGCGAGGATAGGATAGTAACCCGCCTGGATAATCATCAGTGCACCATATATCCGATATGGTAATGGAAGCCAAGACGCGGAAAAAAAGAAAAGACCCCAGGATAAACTCCTGTCCATTGTTGCAGCATTCCAGTCTAATGTTCTCAGATTCTGATCCATTAATGGATCATTCCAGACTATTCTCAGATGTTGAAATCTCCTTTTTCTGTCTCTGCAGTTGCTGATCCCTTTGAGCGTTGGAGTTAATGCATCTGCTGCTACAATGCCATAAACCATTGCAAGAGGCCCCTTACTAATAGGAGCCGGAAAACATCCAGTGACACAACTAGGATGCATGGAGACTTGCATCAATCACAGTCACTGAACAAACAGCTCCATTTAACCCCTTTCAGTATGGTTCCTTCAGTTCACAAAAACTACTGGACTGGATTGAATGTTGGCACTGCCAGCTATTGACCACATTTCCCATCACCCATGGCTCTCGTGAAGTTAGGAGTGAGGGAGAATGATGCATGTTTCCTTATTGCAGGCTAGATGATTCTGCTGCGTTGTCCATTTGCAATACTGTAACCGGCTGAACCTCGCACCACCACCACCCTCAAAATCCACAATCGGCATGCTGTTAGCGTGCAGATCTCTCCTCGACTGGAACACGCACCAGACAATATGTTTACAGTGGATATATGTGCACTCCAATACGTAGGAAATGTGAATTTGCCTGGGCATTCCTTTAATTAAACTAATAAGGCAATTTTGTATCTTCAACTCTCAATGTGCTTCAGCATTTTTTAAAATATAAACTCATAACCACCTTAACACACTTTATTAAGCACAAGTTTCTGAATTTCTCCTCATGGTAGCATCAGGCCAGGATTTAGTCTGGTGATACCCCTTTGGACTGAATCGCTGATAAGATCTTTATTTATAAAGCTGTATAGAATACACCTCACAGTATCTCAACAAAACACTATCATTGGGAAAGGTACATTTACTCCCAATACTTTAATCATTTTGCATGAAGAGCCACATATCATTTATTTCCTGCTACGTAAACATTCTGTTTATGATTTATGACCAAGCACATCCAGGTCTGTTTCAACAACCGCACTTCCCAGCCTCTCACTATTTAATGAACATAAATGTGAATTGTGATATTTGTTGTTCATATCTGAAATATTTTATTTCTTGTGAAGAGCTATTGCCCAAACACTGATCCTTCTGATAACCCAAAGCCTTCACTCCGGATAATTATACTACTCTCTTCATTCTCTCGATTATCCAACTTTTACTACATTCGGTATATTCCACACCTACCTACCCATGGACTCTAACATTCCCCACTCACCCCTATTCAAACATGTCAAACGTCTGCTGAAAATTCAAATACTTCATCCCCACTGGTTCACAAATGTCGATATCACAACGGACAACCTCCACAAAATCCAGCAGGTTCATCAAAGATCAAGATCATTTCCCCTTCTAGATTGACTCCACCAAAACATGTCATTATTTTCCAAGTATCTTGTTGTCACATTCCTCACAAAAGTTTCCAATGTTTTTCTCACAGCTTACATCAAGCTAGCACTGCTTAGTTTGCTGCTTGCTCTCTCTGTCCTGTTTTAAATATTTTGGTTTACAATGATTTGGAGATACCGGTGTTGGACTGGGGTGTATAAAGTTAAAAATCATACAACACCAAGTTATAGTCCAACAGGTTTAATTGGAAGCACACTAGCTTTCGGAGTGACGCTCCTTCATCAGGTGATAGTGGAGGGCTCGATTGTAACACAGAATTTATAGCAAAAATTTACAGTGTGATGTAACTGAAATTATACATTGGAAATTTGATTCTCTGTTAAGCCTTTTATCTATTATAATACAGTGATAGTTTCACTTTTTTCATGCGTAAATCATAAAACCTTTTTTTAAAGTTGCATTCTCAGGTTAGCTGTTAACAATGGTGATAGCGAGACAATATGTTGATGGTGTTGTAGGGTTGCATTTTACATTGCTCAAAAACTGCATGCATTCATGTAGAACTCTGAGCTTAAAAACTGCACGAATTTATATAAAACTCCGCTATCACACGTTTTAGATGAGAATGCAAAGGCATAGACAGAGAACACAGGGGGCCAACATGTGTTGCTTCAACATATTGTCGAGTTATCACCATCGTTACCAGCTAATCCGGGAGTACAACTTTTAAAAAAAGGTGTTGTGATGTACACATGAATGAATTGAAATTATCACTGTATACTATCAGATGAAAGGTTAAACAGAAAATCAGTTTTTCAATGTATAATTTCAGTAACATCATACTGTAAATTTTTGCTGTTCATTCTGTGTTACGATCGAGCCCTCCACTGTCACCTGATGAAGGAGCGACGCTCCGAAAGCTAGTGTGCTTCCAATTAAACCTGTTGGACTATAACCTGGTGTTGTGTGATTTTTAACTAGGTTTACAATAGTTGCTTTCCAGTGTGGAGGATCCTTTCCAGAATCTAACCAACTTCGAAGAATGATCAGGAACTCTTTCACTAGCTCTACTTCCACCTCCTCAATACTCAGGGATGTAGCTCATCAGATACAGCATAATGCCAACCTAAAATTCAATGAGATTTTGAAAGACATACCTCTTATTCATTCTAAATTCTTGCTGTTCCTCATTTTCACCAGTCACTCTGTACCCTTGTATTTTTGGAAGTTTCTTACTGTATCTTCCTAGGGAGATGGACACAAGAGATGGATTCTGTCAGCCAGTGAATATATCGGAGGACTACACGCCGGTGGTGATGGATATGTTATTCATTCCTGCCTGGAATGTTCCAGAATTAATTCAGTTGAATTCGTGGTGAGCATCAGCACAGTCCTGTCACTGGTGTGAGGCTACACAGTATTCTGAAGGAGCAGACTGGTTTCATACCTGACACATATTCCAGCTTAGACAAATGTCCCAGGAAATCCCAGGAAAGATAGTGCACTGTCCTGCACCACCCTATTGATAGAGCTTCCCTTCTGTGGAGCCCCATCTCCATTTGTTTACCACGGACCAAGACACTTTGTAAATGCAGCGTATAGAGTGGGGTCACCAGACCCAGCAGCTGACAATGCAAACCCGAGATAAGCATCCACAGAAACTCCACTGATTTTTCAATGACAGGAACAAGTCAATTCCCCACACGGAATGTGCATGCGCTCAGTATTGAAAACTATTTCTACTCCTGAGTTTCTCTTCCTGGCTGAGAAAGCCGTTGCATCTCTGCACACTTCCACACTAACAGTTTCTCTCTCCAAAGAAGCAGTTGACAATGTAACGTTACCTTTCTCTATATCTCAGCAACTACAAGGGCAGCACCAGTATTGCTAATGGATTTGATCATCACACTCAGAGAAGAGAGATAGAGGAGAACAAACTCACTTTAAACAGGGACAAATCTAAATGGACGCGATATTCAGGAATATGGGAAAACGGGGAAATGTGAGAATAACTTGCCATTTTGTTTTACTTTCAGTTCATCATCAGCAATCCCTTTGCTCACTTTTTATTGCTTTTCCTCTCTTTTTCTGGCCATTTCTCCATCCATTCAGTTTAAACCTCGCCTCCACCTCTTTCTCCAACCCAACCATCCATGATACCGGATAAATAATACGATTGCCCAATTTGCTTTCAGTTGTGGACTCAAACCGTTATCTGCATTTCTCCTGATAGAGGCTGCCAGACCTGATAGATTCTCCAACACTTTCAGACGCTGGAGAATTTTATCTTCGATCTCTAACACTCACCGTTCCTTGGTTTATTTCACCTTTCATGCTGTTGTTTCTCGGGATGTCAGCATCACGGGCAAGGGCAGCATTTGTTGTCCATCACTAATTTTCCTTGACTACGCGGCCATTTATCAAGACAAAATGGAACCCACAATGTTGTTGTGGGTCTGAAGTCACACTGAGGTCAGACTGGGTAATAATGTTAAGTTTCTTTAGCAAAGACTATCAGTGAAATAATGAAAATAAATCTTAACGGTTTCTGGTTTCCATGAGTGAAATTAGGTTTCATTCCAATTTTTGTCATTCGAATTTAAGCTCTATCATCGGCTGTGGTAGGATTTTAAACACTGTCTTGGAGTCACAGCCCGTGCCTCTGAATTACCCGTCTAGTTACATGATCACTCTGATACAGAGTCCTTATTGCCTAGCCCGTATTCCTTAGTTCCTGCCAGAGAGAGATGGCGGGGAAATCAGTTTAACTACCAACAATCAAAAGGATTTTGGGTAAAAAAAATGCGAAAGAGAGATTGAGAGACAATTTCATGTATGATCACAGGTTTCAGAATGCTGAAATGAAGACATTTCGACAGCATCCTGCAACATGAGCCAGTATTCCTGAGAATGATAGGTGAAGGGGATAGTGACGTCAATAAAGATGAGGGAGAGTTTTAGGTGAACATTTGTTTTGCAACTTTGTAACTGAGTGAAGGGTCAGCAGAGACTTCGACTCATTGGGCTGAATCTAAAAATAGATTGTCTCAGTGACATTTTTATTGAGTGTGACAGCGGGATTGTCTGTACCAGACTGGACTAGTTTCATGGTGCTATCTTATCAAACTCAGTTCATTAACTACCCACTCAATCTCATTGTGTTCCTCGCATTCAATGCCACCCCAATTCTACAACCCAACATGGCTGGAGTGACTCATCATCGCACTGATGTCCCTGGCAATTCTGTGATCACTGACACGGGTATCATCTTTCAAAGGCCATTGGGCACACTGATGAACTTCCACAGTTTGAAGCCACCCTGCACAGTTGACCCCGAGCATTAGATTAGGGGAACTATCACCACGATTTTTCAACAGGAGCAGAGAGGTCCTAGTGGATGGGTTAGTTTGGGGTGGTCCATTCTCTTCCCAGTGGAGGCCTCATCACCAGCCGCACCGAGCATGGTCTGAGCTCCCCACCCAGTTCTGTGCAGTATCTGCTCTGTCTCTCTCTCTCTCTCTCTCTCTCTCTCTCTCACACACACACACACACACACACACACACACTTTGAGTGTGGAAAATTCCAGATAGTGTTCCAAAGAATTCCCATTTTCAGGTACAGGAAGTTCCTGTCATTCAACCCCCTGGATTCCTGCAAAAATATGCACTTATTTTATATCCAATCACAATTAGTAATTCTGGCTATTTCACTTTGTCTCACTTTATTGTATTCAGCCAAACACTGCTTCTAAACACTTGTCCTGTTATGAAATACAATTTTGAGCAGAGAACCTTTTTATCCTCCGCTGTTATCTTGACTGTTATCTGAATTGTACCATTTTCCTTGTTATGAACGTTTCGCTTGCCCTTTGCCTGTGCCTGTTTCTGTCTGGAACAGTTACACTGTCTCCCACTCAGTTGGCTGGGCGGCTGGTTTGTGATACAGAGGGAGGCCAACAGCGCAGGTTCAATTCCTCACACTGACAGGGGTTACCATGAAGGGGACGCTCTCTCAACAAAGGGACATCGAGCATGGTCAATCCACTCTAAGCTGCACATCTCTGTACTCTGGGAGGAAACTGGAACATTGGGAATGAACCCACACAGATACGTGCAGAATGTTCAAACTCACCTGAGGTTGGAATTGAACCCAGCTCCATGGTGATGAGCGGCCGTAGTGAGAACTACATATCCATCATACTCCTCAGTTGATTCTGTTAATTAGTTGTAGCTGACTGAAGAAGTCCAACTGGCTTGTTCTGATAATTGAACCTGACCCAGTTTTAGACCTTTACCATTGGCCATATCGCCAACCTGGTTACATTTAAAATTTGTTGTGAGCAGTGGAGGAGCGGGACTACAAAAGGAAACAGTAACACCCTCCAACCTCAGTCAGAACCGGATTGAGGAGAAATTCACAAAGTGGGAATTTGTTCAAGTGGGAATTCTCTCACCCAGATGATTTGGAGGGCTGAATCTTTATATTATATCGAGGCTGACTTTGTCTGATTTCCCATAGACAGGTGAAGCAGGGATCATTGTGAAATCAGAGAAAAGTGCAGCTGGGAACACAATGAGATGAACCATGACCTTATTGACTGGTGGAATAATGTCAAAGTGCCGAATGGCCCAGACGTGTCCATTAGCTCTATGTTCTGATGTTCCATTCAGCCCTTCGGTCCTGCTGTGCAGGAGCAGATTGAGGCCACTCCGATGGTTTTGGTGTAGTTTGGCAAATGTATTGGAAAATCCAAGCTGGGTCAGGCAGTGACCCCCTTCCCCCAATCCCTCTTTTCAGGCTTCTTCTCTCAGTCACTTCTGCTCCTGATGTAGGTCATATTACAGGCCCAGATTCGCTTTGAGTACTGCCCCCATTACCCACACAAGGTCATTTCAGACAAATCCTCTGCTGTGTCTGAATGCAAAATTTTACATCATGACTTCCAGGAAAATAATCAATTATTTTCCAAAAACATAAATAAGAACTTAAGTAATTGGAAGCTGCTCTGTCATTCAATACGAACGTGCCTGATCTACTCCGCGGCTCCACCCCACTTTCCTGCTAACCCATTGCATCCCTCGACTCGCTGAAATGTCACAAATAAGTACACCCATCTGTAAATACAATCAGTGAGCCAACCTCCACAACTCTCGGGGTTAGGAAATTCCAGCCATTCACTACCTTCTGAAAGATGATATTTCTTTACATGTCAGTTTGAAGTCGATATTCCTTATTCTGTATCTACATCCCTGACTTCTAGAATCTGCCCTGGTGTGGAATCACATTCTCAACACCGACCTTGTCAAGCCCCCTCTGTATCTTGTCCGTTTCAGTAATGGCACCCTCATTCATTAAAACCACAATGAATAATTCAATCCTTTCATTCCAGAAACCAGTCTAATGAACCAATATTTCTGCATCAATATGCTGACGTTACGTTTCAGACACAGAAACAAGCCACTCCATTGTACTGCTCCTTTTTTGGGAGTCCTCTTCATTTAATAACAACCGGCCTTTTGGTTGTCAGTGTCATCCTCAAACTTGGATGTATATTGCCCTCGGCTCCCACCGTCAGGAGCTGAGTGCAGCTCTTGTAAGCAGCTCTTGCCATTGGACTGATATTTGTGGTACTCCAGTAGATTCATTTTTTCATAAAGATCGATGAATCCTGACTCTCTGATTTCTAAATGTTTACCAAGTGTCATCCCATGTTAATGCATTATCTATCATACTATGAGATTCTGTCATGTGTAAGAACCTATATTTTGTGATACCTTTTGGAAAATCTCTGGAAAGCCTCGTGTCTACCAGTCTCCCTTTATCAAGGCCACTTGTTACATTCTCAGGGATCTCCAGAAAAACTTTGCATGATTTTACAGGTAAAGTGTAGTTCGCCTTTAACAAGACCATGCTGACTCTGTGTGATGCTTTTCTAAATGCTCTGCAGTCCCTTTATTAATAACAGACTCTCACAGAATCATGGTTAGGCTAAGTGGTTCCTGCTTTCAGACTCACCCGTTTCTTGAAAACAGGCGCTACATTGGCGGTTCTCCAGTTTCACTGGAACACTCCTTTAATCCAGAGAGTTACGGAGTATTTCTCACAGAGCCACCAGCCACTCGGTGACCACTTCTTTTAAAACCAGCTATGAATTTTGATGATCTGTTTACCCTTGGTCTAATCTGTTTGAGTATTGCCTTGTTCCTTCTGTTAGAAACAGTTCTAGATCTTCCCTCCGATTACCATTTTGTTTATACCATTGAAATATTTACAGCACCTTCCCCTGTGAGGAACGATGTAAAATACTGGTGTAAATTATCTGTCTGTTCCCTGTATCCAGTTCCCCAGTCACACCCTCCAAATATCCTCAATATACTTTCCTGACTTCCTTTTTACCAAAGATCACACACACACACCTCTTTAACTCTTTTTACATACATGGAAAACTTCGTGCTGCTTGTTTTTATATTTCTTGCCAAATTACCTACATCACATCTTTTCTTCCCTTTCCTTCGCTTTCTATATTCACGTACAAACACAGTCTTTGGTCCAACTTGTCCATGCCGGCCAGGTTTTCCAAATTAAACTCTTCCCATCTTTTTGCATTTGGCCCATATACCTCTAAACGGTCTTCATTCACATGTTTGTCCAAATGTCTTTTAAATGTTGGAGCTGTACCTGCATCTGCCAGTCTTCCTCTGGCAGCTCATTCCATAAACACATCACCCTCTGTGTGAAAAAAAGAAGTTCCCTCTTCCTCCCTTTTAAATCTTCCCTCTTCCATCATAAACCAATGGCTCTATGATTTAATTTTCCTACCCTGTGGAAAAGACCTCGGCTTTTCACCCTGATTCTGTAAATTACTATAATGTTACCCCTCAAGTTCCTACACTTCATTTGAGACTAACATCAAGAACAAACATTTAAAGATAAGCACTGCAAGTTTGAAACAATGTTAAAAGTGACAGGTAAACAACACTCAGCCCAAACTTCACACTGTTATTGGTTTTCTTCTTTACGTTACAATACTAAGGCAGCATGAAAATCTTACTCGTGCCAATGAGCCGAATTCCTTTTTCTGACAGTGATGATCTCTACAGTGAAAATGTATCTCTGGCCAGATCTATATAATACCACATGTTCAACATTCTCCCTCCTGGCATCCGTATGACCTTATTTGGGTGTGTCTCCTTTATCTTGCATTCAAAAGAGAGAACCCCTTTCTCCCATTCACGTCTTAATTTAAACTCATTTGACACCATCTTCTCGTTCACCACGTTAAAAGTCTGTTTATCTGTTGGCACAACCTCTTTTCCCTGTCACATACCCCCACCTCTGTCAAGGAACTAAAATGCCCACTTTGCAATCCTTTTCAGTTCTGAAGAAGTGTCACACTGGACTTGAAACGCTAACTCTGTTTCTCTGTCTCTGCAGATGCTGCCAGACCTGCTAAGTTTCTCCAGAAATGAATATGCACAGCACAAATTTTCAATTAAGCAAACAACTATAAATACTAGAAATAAAAATGCACAAATTGCTGTAGAAACTGAGAGCTTTGTCGAAGAGTCACTGGACTCGAAAGATGAACTCAGCTTTCATTTCACAAGATGCATCCAGAACTGCTTAGTTTCTTCAGCAATTTCTGTTTCTGAACATTTTCCAAAGATGTGTGTTAAATCGGCTCAAAAGCCCTGTCCAACACAGAGCGCTGTACATTTGGAAGTGAACAAAAACGCAAAGTGCACAAGTTCATTGGCTCTGAAACGACATAAGGCTGGCATCACTGACACGGCAGAGGTCTTAGTCATGGTCAGGGAGAAAAACAGCGGAAAAAATATTCATTTCAAACACAGAAGTTATTATGACTGGACAGACAATGATTCTATTAATATGTTAAAGTATCTGAGTAATGTCTCAAATTAGAGGCATGACATCAGGGAGAGACCCTCAGCACAATGAGATTATGAAACTGGATGTGTTTGCACATCAGAAACCAGGTAGGGTCACTGAGTACAGGGCTGATAGATGAACGGGTCCAAGTGTGAATTGTGTGGGTGGGAAAGTCAGGAAAACAGATTTGCAGATATTGCAGCTCACACTTGATATCATGTGATGCTGTAGATCACAGCATCAGCCACAGCAGAATTGCATTCAATCACAATCCATAACTTTTCTCCCAGGATAATCCATCACTCTACCATTATCATCACGCCGAGTGATGGTTCAGTGCCGAGTTTGTGTGAACATGCCAGAGTCAGAACCATGTGTATCGAAACCTGATGATAACCCACTAATGCTACCGCACTTGACTAGTTACATTCCAAACAGCAGAACTACCGTCTGGTGGAGAGTGGGAAATAATTCCAAGGCAAACAGATAAGATCGAAACTCTGCAGTCAAGCCACGTCCAGTCATCATTGATAGACTAATAAACAACTTACAGGAGGAGAGGACTCCACAAATATCCCCAGCCCTGTACATCAGTGTAAAAGACAATGATGAAGTATCTGCACCATCCTCAGCCAGAAATGTTGACTCGATAATCCACCTCACCCTCCTCATGATGCTCACAGAATCACAGATGGCAGTCTTCAACCAATTCGATTCGCTGCACGTTAAATGAAGAAACAGCTGATCACAGTAGATATGACAATGGCAATGGACCCGGACACCATTCCTGCAATAGGAAAGAAGATTGTGCTGCACACCAAGCTGTGTCACTGGGGAAACTGTTTCAATCCAGCACCAACTCTGACATCTGCCTGGCCAAGTGGGAAGTTCCTCAACAATATCCAGTCCCATGTCAAGGGAATGACTGCAGTCTGACCATTTACCACCCCCTCAATCCCGTCGCGATAGTGGCATTGGTGGGAGTTATTTTTGACAGAGCTGTCAAGCAGCACAGAAATAATGTGCTCAGTGTGGTTTCCGACAGGTCTACATGTGGAGATGGTACTGTTGTGGAAATGTCACTGGATTACTGATCCAGACCGGGATAATGCTCTGGCAGCTGATGGAAGTTGAAAACAATTAACAAAATATCGAGACATAAAATCCATTGCCAGTAATATTGGCCTTCAATCGAATGTCCATTGTGAACATCTGTCCCTTTCCTAGTGTACTTTCAGGAAGTGAATCTCGCGTGCTTCCTGGTCTGGCCTACGAGTGTGTCCAGACACACAGACATGTGATAAACTCTATAATAGTCTCTGAAACGGCCAGGCAATTTGGTACAATTGTATCAAATTGTTCTGCTTTCTTAAAGGATAAAAACAAAGAGAACACCGACAATGAGCTTTGGAAAAGGGAACCGGAAACACAGTCCTTTCAGCCAGACAGATGCTGCCTTCCTAATGTTTAAGAGCTTGCGACAACAATTACAGAGCTTTCCCACAGCTTGCACAGAAACATCAGGAAGGGAGCAGGGCATGAGATACTTTTAGCTTTCCCTGTTCTAGCTCATGGAGACAAGTTCACTTTTATAACCCTAGTCAATATATTCTTCAGAAGCTCATCAATTCATACAATCGTCCAACCCATACAATCACAGAAGCACTGGCTCTGTACTGTCATAAATACAGCACGATCTACATTAGTCCCACTTTCCTATACGAGGCCATTGGCATGTATGTTATGGCAATTCAAGGGCACGACCATGTATTTATTAACGGTTGTGAGGTTACATGTGCCAACTGCCCTCTCAGGAAGTGAATTCCTGACCCCAACAGCCTCTGGATGAAACACAATCCTCAAATCCTCACTAAACAGCAAACCCTTCACTTTAAAATGGCACTCCCATATTCTTAGCCCTTTGACTGAAAGGAACAACTGCTGTCTATCCATGCTGTCCATGCCCCTGGTAATCTTATTCTTCTGAAGCACGTCCCTCTCAGCCTTCTCTGCTTCAAAGTAAACATCCCGAGCTGATTTACTCCATCCAAGGGAACATCCTGGTGAATCTCCACTGCACCCTCTCCAGTGCAATCACATACTTCCTGTAGTGTGGCTCCCAGAACTGTACATAGTATTCCATTTGCCTTAACCAAAGTTCCACATAGCTCTTATAATCTGTGCCTCCATGAATAAAGGCTATGTTTGTGGTCGCTATGCTTTTTCAACTTGTGCATTAATCTGCGTAATCACATTCAGGGATATGTGGAGAAACACCCTCTGAGCTTCCTCGTGTGCTGCTATTCATTGAGTCCTCCCCTGTCTGGTTCCTTCTTCCAAAGTACATCACCTCATATTTATCAGGGATACATTCCGTTGGCCACTGATCCACCCATTTGATCATTCCATCTGTATCTTCCTGTAATATAAGGCCTTCCTCCTCACTGCCAATCAACCAGCTAAACTTTGTGTCAAACGCAAACTGATTTATCACACTTACCCTAAACCCCTGCAAATTCACAGCTGCATCATTTGTGAATACTACAAATAATAACGCTAAAATTGCACAATACCAGGTTATAATCCAACAGTTTTATTCAGACGCACAAGCTTTCGCAGCACTGCTTCTTCATCACGTGATGATGCTCATCGAAAGGTCGTACCTCCAAATAAACTGGTGGGCTATCACCTAGTGTTCTGTAATTTTTAAACTTTGCCGAAGCCAGTCCAACAGTGGCATCTCCGAATCACAAATAATATGGGATACAGCACGGATCCCTGTGGTACACGATTGGATACTGGTCTCCAGTCAAACAAACAGACTTCTACCAGCAGACCTTCTGTCTCCTACCACTAAGTTGATTTGGATGCAACTTGGTAAGTCAACATTGAGTCCAACCTATTCCCTGGTTATTCTGTTCCACTTAACGTACCAGTAGAATATCTGGGGATTCTCCCTAATCTTGCCCTGCCAGCAGGTTTCCATGTCGCTGTGTTAGTCAGTCCCCTTCAAATGAAGAATTGCCTTTCTTATTGTCTGAAATGGTCTATCCTTTACCTGTCATTATTTGGGTTAAGTGTAGAGCAGACAGCCAGAGAAAAATCCTTTTTTTCCACCTTGTCATATGTTTAGTGCCTTTTTCTAAATTTCACTATGATCACCACTCATTCTTTGAAACTCTAAAGAACACAGGCCGAGTTTCCACATCAGGCAATCTCACCATCTGAGGGATTAATCTGGAGAATGTCCATTGCACATCCTCCGTGGTCAGTATATCTTTTCTCAGATTGGGTCACCAACACTGGACTCAATATTCTATGTACAGTTTAATTAGCAAGCTGTGAAACTGCTTCAGCATGACCTTCCGACAATGTTCTGATTCTCTTAAATGAAGGCGAACCTGACTTTAACTTTCCACTTCTAAATATTCCTCCAATTACCATTCACATTACTTTATTTATGAATTCATTGCCTGAGTTCGTATAAAAAGTCTTCTGAAAATCGAAATATGCCATTTCTATGTTGCAATAAACAAGTTCAAATCATTCTGAAGTTTTTCAAATATGCAGATTCTGTCAGACTCGGTCAGTGCAACCTGATTCTCTTCAATGTTGCCTTTAATTTCGAAATATCCAATATCAGATCCTATATCATAAATTCTATCAGTTTACCTACAGATGTCAAGTTAATTGGTCTGCAGTTCTCTACACTATCTCAACTTCCCTTTGCAGATGCTTGATCCCTTCCATTCACCTACAACGCTTGGAACACATTTACTAACTTCCAGTCTTTGCAGAATGTACAGGAAAATAAAATAGTCATCGATACCACAATTAATGCGTCTATTGATGAGTTATATCTAATATTTTGATACGAAGTACAACTGACTCATCAGACTTAGCAATGCTCAATCCAGCTACAATATTACTATGCTAACCTTCAACTACTACCTTGTTACTGATATGAATTGACTTTCTGTCTTTCGTTCCACAGGTTCCATGTGATCACTTGGTATTTCTCAGAGATTTTCTGGATCTTCCACCGTGATGACAGATGCAAAGTACCTGGTTACTTTCTTGGCCATTTCCCTGTTCTCCACAATAACCTCTCTTCTCCCAATTATAAAATTCCATATTTGACCCTGCTTTTATTTTGTTTTCTTTGCAATACAGATGGGAGATTTATGTAGTCTTTGTGTTCTTCTTTCACAGAATCATTAAAAGCCCACAGTGTGGAAAAGGACTTGGACCCAACACGTCCACCTCGCCTCTCCGAAGAGTAACCACTCAGACCCATTCGCCTCTGATTCTACACTTTGCGACATATGCACCTAATCTACACATCCCTGAACACTTTTGGAAAATAAGCATTTCCAATTCAGCTAACCTGTAAATCTTTGCACTGTGAGAGGAAACCGGAGCACCCAGAGGAAACTCACGCAGACACAGGGAGAATATGCAAACTCCACACAAACAAATTTCTGAGAATTCTCCGGTTTCCACAATGTCTAGAATTCCTCTGAACTCACTTCCTATGATTAATATAATCTTTAATTTATTATGTTAACCTTCATTAAGTCACTTGCCCTTTCTTCGGTGATTCTACCTTAAAAAAAAACAGACATATTTTTCAGACATTGCAGTATTTCTGCAGATCCCCTGGTCCTGATCAGGTGTATCCAAGAACACAGCAAGAGGCAGAGAAGATATTGCACGGGTACTGGCTGATTTTTTTGCATCATGTCTGTCCACGGGGGAGGTCCCAGAAGACTGGAGGGTAGTGAATATTGTGCCCTTGTTCAAGTAGTGTTTTTGAAGAAGAACCTGTGAACTATAGACCAGTTAGCTTAACAACTGTGACATGTAAGTTCCTTGAGAAGGTTCTGAGAGACAACATATGCATGCATTTGAAAAGACACGGTTTCATAAGGAGCGGTCAGCACTGCTTTGTGCATAGGATATCATGGCTCACAATTCTTTAGCGTTCTTTTAAGGAAGTGACCTGGAATGTTGATGAGAGTACGGTGGTAGACGTAGTCTATCTAGGTTTCAGAAAGTCATTTGATAATGTTCCACATGATAGGCTGCTCTGAAAGGTTCGATAGCATGGAATCCAGGGGACTCTGGCAAATTGGATACTCAATTTCCTTGATGGGAGAAAGCAGAGGCTAATTCTGGAAGGATGCTTATTGGACTGGAGGCCTGTGACTAGTGAAGTGTCTCAGGGGGCGGTGCTGGGCCTGTTACTGTTTGTTATCGATATCAATGATTTGGATGAGAATGTAGAAGGCATGATTAGTAATTAGGCTGATGACAATAAAATAGGCAGTACTGTGAACAGTGAGAAAGATTATCAGAAATTGCAGCAGGGCATTTTTTTTTCAGCTGGGGAAGTGGGCCAAGAAATGACAAATGGAGATTAATATAGATATGTGTGGGTTGTTGCATTTTGGAAAGTCAAATCCAGGTCGGAGTTTCGTGGTGAATGTTAGACCCTGAAGGAGTGTAGTTTTACAGAAGGACCTTGCATCTCACGTCTGTGGTTCTCTGAAAGTAGTTCCATGTAGACACTGCAGTGAAAAAGGCTTTTGGCACACTGGCCTTCATCAGTCAGGACATTGAGTTGGCGAGTTATGTTGCAGTCGGACAGGACGCTGGTGAGGCATGCACATGGAGTATTGTGTTCGGTTTTGTTCACTTTGCCATAGGAAGAATGTGATTAAACTGGAAAGAGGACTGAAGAAATGTACACGGATGTTGCCAGTACTCGACCGTCTGAGTTGTAGGGAGAGTTTGAACCGGCCAGAACATTTTCCTTTGAGTGTAAGAAACTGAGGGGGAATCGTATAGAATTGTATAAGATCATGTGATGCGTGGATAAGGTGAATCCACTCATTCTTTTTTCCCAGTTTTGGGAATCAAGGACGAGAGGACATCAGGTTAGAGGTGAAAGAACAAAAAAGGATCCTGAGCACCAACGTTTTTTATGCAGAGGTTGGTGCACATATGGAATTAGAAGACAGCGGTTTGGTTGAGGCACGTACATTAACAACGTTCAAAAGGCTTTTAGACAAATACGCAGATGTGAAAGATTTAGAAGAATAAGGGGCAAGGGCAGGGAAAAGGAATGAGCAGGATGGACATTTTGGTTGGCACGGACCACTTTGGTCCCAAGGGCCTGTATCCAAGCTGCAGGGCTCCATGGTTCTATGAATCTAACAACCATTGCGTGTCTACCACTTCATGCTCAAACATTCTACTTTGCATGTTGGTGCCGAGTAGAATACAACATTTTAACGTCTCTCGTCCTCAGAGCAATTTTAATAATGAGTCCTTCTGACCACACAACACCAAATCCAAAATAACCTACTCTCTTGTTTGAGTCCCGACATATTCTTCAACCAACCTTTTATACGCTGATGGGATTTATTTTTCACAACATTAGCAGTCACTTAGTTAACACAGGTTAGATGCAATTTGAGATCCTGCAGTAATACTGCAGCACCCACAATATTTGCATCTCTGATTTTCAGAGCATATAATGCACAGAATTTGCACGAGACCATTGGTTTAGGTGCATAATACACCAATGCTTGCTTCTCCTTCCTATTTGTAAGATCCACCCAAACTGATTCTGTGAAATCTGAGGGACAGGGTCAGTGGCGTTATTAGTGATAGACTTGGACAAGACATTCGGGGAGGGTCACCTCGACGCTGACATGATCTGAAGAAATGACCAGCATCACAGGACATGTATCAATATCCTCCCCACTCTGTCAGGTTAACTGTTACCGTACTCTCTCTGCTCCCTCACTCTCACTACCTGTTATAGCACCTACCCTCTAACACGGCTCACACTCTATCTCCAAATAAGGCTCACGCACTCACACTCTCACTATTGAATTCAGCACCTTCTGCACCCCACCCCCGCACCCCGTGGGCTCTCTCTCCCTTCACTATACTCCCAACACTAATAACCCTGCATAGATACAACACTGTGGACTGACTCCCTCTAGACACCTCACCATTCCCACTCCCCCTCCACCTACACCAGCACTAACAGCAAGGCTACTCACTCCCACCATCACTCCCTCCCCCCCCCTTTCTCCCATTCCAGGAGAAACGGACTGTAATAGGAGAGAAAGGGCCAAGCCAGATGGTGGCGAGCCCGATATCTGATCCCTCCTCTATCCCCCCTCCCCAGCCATGTGGGAAGGACCCTGGTATGAGCTGGAGAGGACCGGGACGTGTCGTCTGGAGAATCCGCGACATCCATGTCACTCCAACTGAGTAAAAAAAAATGTTCAGTGAAGGGCAATTCGCACTTTAACCACTCTGTCTGTTCTCACAATTTTCTCCCTCCCAAAACAACAAATGTCTCATTGCAGAGAGATGCAGACACAAAAATATTCAGAGACATATGTAAATGTCTCTGACACTCACAGTACATACACGGAGATAGAACCGCACACAAGTAGTGGCATTCGGAGACATAGACAGTCGCACGCAAATAGACACAAGCACAAGAAAAACGCAGAGGCTAATACATAGATAAACCGATGTCAGCACATAAATACACAAACATACAGACACATGAACAAACACACATAAGTGCTCATACAGACCCACAGAGACACAGACACTAGTGCTTATAAGACAGAGATAGATAGGTTTTTGTTGAATAAGCATGTCAAGAGTAACAGCGAGTAGTCAGAAGAATGATGTTGAGAAATCTCTAAGTCAGTATTAAATGGCATTCAGAGTCGATTGCCCGAATGGCCTAATTCTGCGTTTTTAATGCTCGTGTGGTGTCATGCTCTCTTGGGACAGGAGCAGAGAATGAGTTTAATACATATTTGATTGAAAAGAATCAGTGGTCCTATTGGACAGGTTTAGAGGGCTGAATGGTTTTTGTCTATGCCTAATTATTCTCGCCTTTTGTTTCAAAAGAGGTGGTGCTTTAATGTTATATTAACACAGTTTAAAATAACAGTTCCCACACTGAAATAAGGTCACCCCTTTCACTTTAGTGTTGTACTATCTGTCGGGTCGTCATCCTCAGGGAACAGTGAAGACTCGGTTTTTGAAGATATTCAAGGTGAATGCGACTGAGCTTTGCCGGACAGGAGAGTCAATACTTATTGAGAACAGGCAGGAGACGGATGTTCTAACACAAACGGATCAGCCATGAGCATTCTGACTGGTGGTGCCGAATGACCAACTGCTGCCCCTACCTCATGTGTTCTTCCCCCAATCCGCCCTCGAGGCTGTCAGAGTGATATAGTGATGCCCCTAGCCCATGTGTCGTTCCCTCAATCCATCCGCGATGCTGTTACAGGGATATACCGCTGCCATTACCCCATGTATTGTGCCATCCATCCACCCCTCGAAGCTGTGACAGAGATAGGGGGCCTTCTCGTTCAGACAGTCATTATCGTTACCATGAGGCTGGAGGAGACCATTCTGCCTATTTAACGAGTTACAGAGGAAAACACAACTAAACTTTTAGCTCATTGAGTACATTTTACTGCACAGGAGGCCATTTAAACTGCGTGAGATACTACACAGGAAGCTGTTCCTAACAGAAAATAGAGAGTAGAGGTAAATGCTTATTTTCACATTACAAAGCTGTCACTGGTGGAGTGCCTCAGAGATCACTGTGGGATAATCAACGATCAATATCTGTATCAAAGATTTGGAGGAAGGGGCTGAATATATCAAAGCCCAATTAGCTCAAACACCAAGCTGGTCATCCAGTATGTCATCAAATATAGGTCGTGTGTGATCAATGTGATATAGGTAAAGGGAGGTTCGTGAGCAAACCGTATCCAGATATAGCATGATGTGAGTTGTCTATTTTGGATGGAAGTATAAAACAATGGTAAACAATTTAAGTGGAGAGAGATTGCAGAACTCTATGATACAGGTGGTATTCATGATCCTGGTACATGAATCATATGTTGTTAGTCTACACTTGCTGTAAGTGATTTGAAGGCTAAGTGGAATGATTGTGTTTCTGGCAAAATGTACCAGGTTTAATCAGGAAAGTTTTACTGCATCTGTACCAGTATAAGTGAGCAGTGCAGATGCTGGAGATCAGAGTCGAACAGTGTGAGGCTTGAAAAGCACAATCTATCAGGCAGCATCCGAGGAGCGGGAGAATTGGCGTCACGGGTATAAGTACTTCATCAGGAATATGCCCGAAACATCAAGTCTCCTGTTCATTGGGTGTGGCTGACCTGTTGTGGTTTTTCAGTTTCACATTTTACGAGTCTACATCTGTAGAGGGCATTGCTAAGACCACGTTTGGCACATTATGTGCAGTTTTGATCCCGTAACCTAAAAAAAAAGTTATAGAAGCTTATCAAGAATGTTTTGTTCACACTTTCCTGGAATGAAGGTCTTTTGTTCTGCAACATTCTCAGTTTTGGACTTAGATGAGAAACCCTTTTGAAGCATACACAATTTCGAGAAAAATCAGCTGGATACATATTTTCTCTTCTCAGGGAGACAAAAACTATGGAATACATTTTCAGAATAAAATGTATTATTTTAGCACATATATTATAAAGACATCAAACGATTTTTAAAAATTAAGCATATGCATACCAATGATCGCTGTGATCAAGTCCAGTGAGGGAAGGGATCCTGTTGGACCAGTGCAGTGATCAAGTGGATTTAGTGCAGGGATCGGTACAATGACTGGTGAGATCGAGCTCAATTATCACTGAGATCAAGTAGAGCGAGTGAAGGGATCCAGTAGGACCAGCGCAGTGATCCAGTGGATTTAGCGCAGGGATTCAGTAGGATGACAGGAGGTATCAAGTTCAACGATCACTGGGATCAAGTTCAGCGAGGGAACGAATCCAGTTGGACCGGTGCAGTGCTCAAGGGGATCTAGCAATGGGATCCAGTATGATGACTGGAGGGATCTAGTTCAATGATCACTGGGATGATGTCCAGCTTCCTCATTTCCTCTCCCCCCAACTTATCTCACCCCACCCAATCTTTATAGTTTGGCATTTCCATGACTGATGCGCCTAGCCTGCCCATCCCTGGACATTATGGATAATTTAGCGTGGCCAATCCACCGAACCTGCGCATCTTGGGACTGTGGGAGGAAATTGGAGACTGTAATTGAACACGAATCTCTGGTACTGTGAGGCAGCAGTGCTAATCACTGAGCTATCCAGTGTGGGCAACACAACTTGCCTGCATATTTCAGCGCTTGAACAGTGACATTTGAGCAGGGAGATTCCATAAGACCCAGACCTGTCATTGAGCGACAAGAGGAGGGCATTGAGATCTTGAACGGCTTGGTCAGGAACAGGAGCAGGCCATGCACGCCATTTAGATTATAATGTAGAAACACCAAGAGGACATTCAGCCCTGCGAGTGTATAAAGCAGGAACAGAATGAGCCCAATCAGCTACTCATGTTTCTTACACATCAATTAGCACAGATCTTTTACAGCTTTGTGTCTGTTACACAGGAATTGTGAAAGGGAACATGAGTTTATAGAAAGCAAAGAAATTATAATAACCAAATTCATTAGGGAATGAAAAGTTGTGAGAAATCTATTGGTATTGAAGACAAATTGTTAGAGTCCATTATGAAGGAATTAATAACAAGAAATTTTCAAAGTCAAGCCAGAATCCAGCACAGTCAACATAGTTTTATGGAGAATAAATCATGTGTGAATAATTTGACTAGCTTTCTTAAAAATGTGACAAACAAAGAACAAAGAAAATTTACAACCCAGGAACAGGCCCTTCGGCCTTCCAAGCCTGAACCAATCCATATGTACTGTCTAAACCTATCGGTCAATTCCTAAGCTTCTGTATCCCTCTGCTACTCATGCATCTGTCCAGATGCATCTTAAATGAATCTACCGTGTCTGCCTCTACCATCTCTGCTGGTAACGCCCACCACCCGCTGTATGAAGTACTTGCTGCACGTATCCCCCTCCAACTTTCCAACTCTCACCATGAAAACTTGACCTGTCGTTATTGAATCCTTCGCCCTGGGAAAAAGAACTTGTCCCTATCCACCCAGTCTAAACCCTTCATGAGTTTGTAAACCTCAATCAGGTCACCCCTCAATCTCCTTTTTTCTAATGAAAATAAACCTAACCTACTCAACCTTTCTTCATAGCTAGCACCTTCCATACCAGGCAATGTCCTCGATAACCTTCTCTACACCCTCTCCTAATCGTCCACATCCTTTTGCTAATGTGTCGACCAGAACTGTACACAGTATTCTAAATGCAGCCAAACCAATGTCATGTACAATGTTAACATGACTTGTCAGCTCTTATACTCAATACCCTGTCCAATGAAGGCCAGTGTACTATATGCCTTCTTGACCACTCTATCCACCTGTGCAGCAACCTTCAGGGTACAATGACCTGCACTCCCAGATCTCTCTGCCCATCAACTTTTCTCAAGGGTCTTCTGTTCATTGTATAATTCGCTCTCGAATTAGTCTTGCCTACATGCATCACCTCATATTTGTGTTGAACGCCATCTGCCAATTTTCTGCCCAACTCTCCAGTCTATCTATATCCTCCTATATTGTCTGACAGTTCCTTATGCTTTCTGCTACTCCACCAATCTTCGTATCGTCTGCAAACTAGCTGATCATACCAACAGTGCCCTCTTCCAGATCATTTATATATATTACAAACAGCAGTGGCCCCAATACTGACCCCTGTGGCACACCACTGGTCACCTTTCTCCATGTCGAGAAACTCACTTCAACTACTGCTCTGTATCCTGTTTCTCAACTAGTTCTTTATCCACCTGGCTAGAACACCTTGCACATCAAATGACTACAATCTCTCCATTAATCGACCACGGGGAACCTTATCAAACGCCTTACTAAAGTCTATATGTATGACATCAACAACCCTTCCTTCCTCTCTCAACTTGGTCACTTCCTCGAAGAACTCTATTAAGTTGATAAGGCACGATCTCTCCTGCACAAAATCATGTTGCCTATCACTGATATGTCCATTCTAAATATGAATGGATCCTATTCCGCAGCACCTTCTCTAGCAACGTTTCCACTACAGACATCAAGTTCAATGGTCTGTCGTTACCCGGAATATCCTTTGTACCCTTCTTGTACAGGGGGACAACATGAGCAACCCTCCAGTACTCCGGCACCACACATATATTTAAGGATGCCACAAAGATATCTGTCAGGGTCTCAGCAATTTCCTCTCTCACCTCCCTCAGAAACCTGGGATAGATCCCATCCGGTCCTGGGGATTTGTCCGCCTTAATAACCTCTAGCGTACCCAACACAGCTGCCTTACTTATGTCAATATGATGCAGACTAATCAAATTTCTATCTCTAATCTCAACATTCGTCATATTCCTCTCCTCAGTGAGCACTGATGCAAAGTAATCATTCAGAATCTCACCAATTCTTTCAGGTTCGACACACAGCCTTCCTTCATTATCTTTTAGTGGACCAATTCTTTCTCTAGTTACCCTCTTGCTTCTTATATAAGAGTAAGATGCTTTGGGATTCTCCTTAATTCTGCTCGGTAAAGCTATGTCATGACAACTTTTAGCCCGCTTGATTCCTCGTTAAGAGATGGGTAATGGGGCTCATCTGGATGTATTATATCTCGATTTCCAGACAGCAGTGCGTAATGTGCCTCACAATAGATTAATTTGCAAGACAAGACCACATGGGGAAAGGAAAGATTTATTTACGAAGAGAGATAATGGGATAATCAATAAATAAGTACGATATGGAGCCACTGGTTTTGGACTGGGTCGGACAATGTCAAAATTCACACGACAGTCGGTTAGAGTCCAACGGGTTTATTTGAAAACACAAGCTTCCATAGCGCTGCTTCTTCGTCAAGTGTTAGAGAGAGAGAAAGTCCTTAGACCCAGAAGTTATAAGGAAAAGATCAAAGGATTGTACAACTCATGCACATGAATGGTACACACCTAAGATGGCTTTTAAATCCTTAATCACTTAGAATCGAGGTGTAGGTTTTGATTGATATGCAAATCACAGACATTATCGATGTAAAGGAGGTGACACCTCCGATCAGGCAATGCATTTCAGTGGTGAGGTCTTGTTTGGAGTTTGTCTGTGTCTTCATCTGGAGTCAGACTGGGTTTGTTCCGATTTCAGGAGTTTATAAAATGTTACATTGACTGACTGTCTCCAAATTGTATGTTTTGGAACAAAATGAAGCGTCTCTGCAAATACAAATGCAAATTCACGCCGCAGATTTGTACGTGCATACGTGTGTGTGCGTGTACGTGTGTGTGAGTCGGTGTGCCTGTGTGAGGTGGAGAGAGAGAAGGTGTGTAAGTGAGAGAGACTGAGGGGGAGTGTGTGTGTGAGTGCGGGATGAATATATAGTGGGTATGCGTGTGCATGTGTGTGACAGAGCAGAATGTGCATGTGCGCATGTGAGACGGGGGAGTGTGTGTGTGTGTGTGTGTGTGTGCGTGTGTGTGTGTGTGCATGAGTTTATGTAACGGGGAGAGTGAGTGTGTGTGTTTGTCCAGGCGAAAACACAAACAGATACCGCAGATCCCTTTCCCCACAGGCACTCACTCCACGGTTTCAGAGCTTCCCCTCTCTGCAGCCTCTGCTCCATTTGTTGTGCATGTTACAGACCCATATGCTGTAACTACAGTCCCCATGCTCCATCACGAGTTGGGTCACCAAATCCTCAAGTCTCCCAGAATGTCTGAGGCATCTCACAGCACAACTGCCAGCAAACCATCCCCAGCACCTTCACTAACTTTTCAATAACAGTAGTCAGTCAGAAGCCCCTCAGCTACAAGCCTTATGGACAGACCAGACCACTCAAACTATTTTCAAAAGGCAGCCGAGACCCTAACTTTTCCTTATTTTAACTGTAGATGTGATCTGTGCGTTCCACAAATGTTGCAACTTGTCAACCTACTCAACGTTAAGTAATATGTAATCCATTCAAACACTCCAATTAAAACACAGTCAAACAGATGAACAATATGAGATAGCTTCTCAATTGGAACACTTATGCAAACAATAGATACAGTGCCTTCTACTAATTAACTGTGCTAATACAGGAACATCCCACAAACATGTTCCTTGACAGAAAAGTACATTCAAACACAGAATCTTAGGTGCAGTTCTCCAATCCAGGAAGAAGCAACTTCAAGAGAGTTTTCAGAGAGAGGAGCAGCCCGGGATCATGTATTGAAGCTTCCAACCCGCCTGGGACACCGAACAGCTTCTGAATGCTGCAGCTAAAATCAAATGAGAAGATCTGGTCTGGGAGAGCTGGCCACTGCCCTACAATTGTTGCCACTGTTTTAATAAAACCTAAAGGCCTCGTAAGTTAGTTACTTCAGCCGTTTTCAGTAGGCAGTTCGGCATCTCTGCCTTTAAGACTTCTCTTCAAAAAAAAAGAGAAAATAACATTTTCAAAATGATAGCATTGTCACATCTCCTCCTTTGACAAAATGAAACATTAATACACAACAGCAGCTTCTTTTCAAACACATTGTTCTTACTCCATTAGTGGACTACATTACATATATATGACATTGACAGTAAGTATGCAAACATTCACAACGCCATTCTATTTCAGTCTGTATGCTCCTGCCGCAGAAGGCCTCGGTCTTTCTTCATTCAAGTCTCGACAGCTTGTCAGCAAGTAGTTTCTTGTCCTGTCACCTGTATAACTTCCAAACTGAATGCAGCAATAAAAAACTATATCTGAACAGACCAGATGTTTTCTCCCTAAATTTCTCCAAAGACGTTTAGGCGTTATGATCGTATATAGATTTGTCTTGGGTATGTTATTTGCAAGTTAAATGCTGAAATGTTGTGACACCAACACCAAGCTCAAAGTCTCCTTCCCAGTTGTGAAACACTTATGTTGATGGTTTCACCGGACACACCAACCACACGTTACACAATGGGGCAATTTGCATCTCTCCAATAGTTCTTCTGAATGACTTGTCTCCTCATTTCTCAGCATCAAGAAATTACATGCCTCTGTACCTCATAATGTTGTAACGTCTTTTCCTGCTACTCCTGGCCTATGCTAGTCAACCTTACTCTCACAGGTGTATATTTTAAGAAGTTTTCATGCATTCTTCTCAATCCATCATGGTATCCAAACTTTGATTTATGGACGAACTCAAAATCATCAGCCATTTCTGCTTCTAATCTTGCCATTGTAACTCTCTGCTCTTCTGCGCGAGTTCTCACTATTGCAGGAAGTGAACTTTTGAACTCCTTCGAAAAAAAGAACCTTTCTAAGAGTGTCATAGGTTTTCTCAGCTTTTTATACCCTTACCCACCTTTCAAAATGACTTTGATTCTTTTCAACTCAATTTGCGTTTAAATCAGGGACCCTTTTTTAGATTCCTGAAACACTGTCTGTCGGCTTCTGGCACAAGCTCATATGCTTTCTTCACCTTATACTCCCCAGATACCTCCTCCGATAGGGATACAAACAGCCTGACATACACCCCATTGTCCATGGAGCACCACATGGGACACGCCGGGAAGTGAACAACAGCCTGGCACACACCATTTCATTGTCTCTGAGCTTCACCATGCCAGCAGTCAATACACTAGGGAGCCAGAAACTAAGGTCACGGAAAGGTACAGAGGGAAGAGAGATTCACATTAAAGAGAGAAACAGATAGTTAATTACCTGAGAACCTGCTGTGGAAATATGGGGAAAAACAGAGCAGTGGGACCAACTGGAGGAGTGAATCCTTCGAATGCAAAATTAAAAGAATGAGAACATTGAATAAACATATTTTCAGGTGAATTGAAATGGTTTGTTCAATCTAATTCTGAAACGGCTTCACAGAACATTTCAAACAACGTACGCTGGGACAAGATGACAGCCCAGCATGGAGAGATGTGCACACTATGCTAGTGTATTGCTCAGTAAACTTCACTATCTACCCAGCACGGGGAGTATTGCAAAATTTTATTATCATATGGGAATGATACACACAACAGATTACTGTCTAAAAGGGGAAGATTTCCATCTCCATTGGACCAGTATAAGTGAAGGTGTGTGTGTGCATGTGCATGTGCATGTGCGCGAGCATGCATGTGTTTGTGTCTGTGTGTGTGTATGTGTCATGCACGTGTGTGTGTGCGCGCGCGCGCGTGCGTGCGATGCATTTGTGTGTTGAATGCAAGAATTATTGCATGAGAGAAAATTCACCTGAAGGAAAACAGATTAAATATGAACCACTGGCAGGGATTTGGATAAACGACACAGAGAGACTGAGGGAAGCTTCATGAACAGATGAGTTAAAGTGCTTAAGGATTGTAAAATAAAGACATTGCCAGACACTATAGCGATATCGAGCAGCGTGCACAGCAATGCCAGATGGGTGGAATTTTGGTCTGAGCTCGAATCAGATTTGTTTCTGCAGATTTCAACCTGAGAGTGTCAGCAGCAGATTGTTGTCATCATTAAGTCTGTATTTCACAGCTCAAGGTTCAAACAGCAGATGAGTTAAGACAGTGAAGTACTTTCTGGAACAGTGTGTAGTTAAAGTTAATAATGATCAGGGCATGGTGTGAGGAATCAGCTCATGGCCAAAGGGATCACCAAAGTTGTGATTGATTTGTTTCAAACACAACCTGCAAGTTTCACCTACACGCACCAACTACCTCCCCTACCCCCCCCCCCACCCCCCCCCGACCCACCACCACCACCACCACCATGATTTGGAAATATACTGCTGTTGCTTCAGAATCGTTTCGTCAAATTTCTGGAATTCTGTCCCTACTGGCATTGTGGGTAAACCCACAGCAAGTGGACTGCAGCAATTCAAGAAGGCAGCTCACCACCTTTCCAAGGGCAAATAGGAATGGGCTATTAATAGTGGACAACCAGCGATGCCCAAGACTAAGAAATGAATGAAAAAAGATATTGGCCAGGGGTGGGATGGAGCCCCAGGAAGAAAATGGAGTTTGCAAACATAATAGACGACAATGACCTCCACACTCCCAATATTCAAATAACAAGGGCAGAGAGACAATGGTTCATATCTGCAACTGAGTAGGTCAGCATAGAGACCCATGAGTAATACTGCCAGATGCAAAGAGAGAGAGAGACAGGAATTGAACTGGATTCAAAGTCTCAACAGGAACACTATTGGGGGCAAGAAGCGTAGACTACACAAAAGAACACAAATGCAGTCGTAACTGGTTTATAGAAAAAAATCTGGACAGTGAGACTTACCAGGTACACCAATGATAGACAGGAGAGGATAATAAAAATATTGAATAATGCGAAGTGCATAATAGATCCGCCATGATAATGACAACCGACCATAACGCATAGAAAGATACAGAATTAAAAAGGATAAACTCCTATCCATTGTTGGAACATTCCAGTCTAATGTTCTCAGATTCTGATCCATTGTTGGAATATTCCAGTCTTTTGTTCTCAGATTCTCATCTCTCCTCGCTTCTGTCTGGAGCTGCTGATCCCTGTTAGTGCTGTTGGTGATTCTCCGGCTCATACGCTGGCATAACACATTGAACGGCACCTATTTATGATTAAAAGATGGGAACTCTCCACTGGGGTATTTAGAACCCATGGAGACTGTCAGTAATCACAGTCACTGAACAAACATGCTCAGTTAACCCCTTCCTTACATCACATCTCATATCACAATAAAAGGGAATATTTACTCAGTCTGGGTGAAATGGATGAGGGTTACTGGATGGACTATGAATCGTACATTATTAAAATATTTTTCCTTGAATGTACGGGTACTGTAAGAGCACAGCAGGATTGTTCATGTCCCACTCTGTCTATAAAAGGAGACAGGGTTTAAATGTCAGACCATCTGCATAAGATGTCTGGTGAGGACATTTCTGGATACACGAACTCAAGGGAGAAATTGAGGATTGCAGATGCTGAAGATCAGAGTCAGGAATGTGGTGCTGGAAAAGCACAGCCAGCCAGGCAGCATCCGAGGAGCAGGAGAATCAACATTTTGTGTGTAAACCCTTCATTAGGAAAGAGGGTGTTAAGAGATAAATGGGATGGGGTGGGGTTGGTGTGAAGGTAGCTGAGAATGTGATAGATAGATGAAGGTGGTATGTCGGAGAGGAAGGTGGAAGAGATAGGTGGGAAGGATAATGGACGGGTAGGACACATCAACAGGGCCGTGCTGAGTTGGAAGGTTAGATTTGGGATAAGATGGGGGTCAGGAAATGAGAAAACTGGTGAAATCATCATTGATCCCATGTGGTTTTAGGGTCACACGGCGGAAGATGAAGCTTTCTTCCTCCACACGTCGGGTGGTTAAGGAATGGAGATGGAGGAAGCCCAGGACGTGCATGACCATGGCAGAGTGGCAGGGGGAGTTAAAGTGTTCAGCTATGGTGCGGTGTGATTGGTTGGTGCAGGTGTCCCACAGATGTTCTCTGAAGTGTTCCGTAAGTTGGTGTCCTGTCTCCCCAATGTAGACGAGTTAACATCGGGAGCAACGGATACAGTCGGTGCCATGTGTGGAAGTGCAGGTAAAAATCCAATTGACGTGGAAGGTTCCTTTGGGGTATTGGACGGAGGTGAGGCGGAGGTGAAGGTGCAGGTTTTACAACTCCTGTGGTGGCAGGGTAAGGTGCCAAGATGGGAGGGTGGGTTGGTGGGTGGCGTGGACCTGACAAGGGAGTTGCGCGGGAATGTACTTTATGGAGCACAGGTAGGGTGGGGAGGGAAATATAACCCTAGTGGTGGGGTCTGTTTGTAGGTGGCCAAGATGGGGGGCGATGATGCATTGCATCTAGAGGTTTGGTAGGGAGGAAGATGGGGACCAGAGTGTACTTTCCCTGTTGCGTGTGGAAGGGTGGGATTCAAGGGCGGAGGTGCAAGAAGTGGATAAGATGCGCTGGAGGGCATCGTCGAACACGTTGGAGGGAAAATTGCGGTATTTGAACCAGGAGACCATTTGGGATATACACTGGGTTCAGAGTGTGGTACTGGAAAATCCCAGCAAGGCTGGCAGCATCCGAGATCGCTTTTGCCTGAAACATCGATTTTTCTGCTCCTCGGATACTGCCTGACCTGCTGTGCCTTTCCAGCGCCACATTATCGACCCTAATCTTCAGTACCTGCAATGCTCACTTTCGCCAACACACTAGGTTCAGCGACTCCATAATACTGCCTTGAATTCAGTTCTCCCTGCTTTAGAAAAGATGTTGTTTAATTTGAAAGAGTGCAGAAAACTTTTACAAGTATGTTGCTGGTGTTAGGAGTGGGTGATGCTGAGCTACACAGAGAGTACGAATAGGCTGGGGCTATATTCCTTGGAGTGTTGAGTCTGAGGAGTGATCTTACTGAGGTTTATCACAGTGAATCCCAATTCTCCAGGGTGAACAACGTCAAAGGCCAGGGAAATAGAACAGTTTTATTCACATTTGAAATGGACAATAACACATGGGACAACACGTTACTGAACGATGGAGATAGATTGAAGAATGGGACTGAAAATGTGTTGCTGGTTAAAGCACAGCAGGTTAGGCAGCATCTCAGGAATAGGGACGTCGAATTCCCTATTCCTGAGATGCTGCCTAACCTGCTGTGCTTTAACCAGCAACACATTTTCAGCTGTGATCTCCAGCATCTGCAGACCTCATTTTTTACTTGAAGAATGGGACTGGCTGGTAGAGTCAGAAATTGGAGGGTCCAAGCACAAGAATGAGAACAAAGGTAAAAGCATTGCCATATCAGCTGAAGTCATTAGTTCTATCACATTCTCAATCCACCACAGAGAACCACACCCTGGGCACAAAATTCAGAAACAGCAAACTGCAGGAGCTGCAACTCCTGCAACCCAGAAAGGAAAATTCAGAGAAAGTAGCAGCCAGCGACATGTAGTACAGCGTTCAACCCTGGTGAGGTCCCGGCTACAACTGCTGCAAACTGCCGACTATACGCCCTGCTTCTTTGAGACCTTGACTGTACTCATTGAGGCTGCTTCTATTGTTCCAACTTTTAAAAAAAAACTAAGGTCTCACAAACTATTTACTCGAGTTGCTCTGGAAGATTGCTCGGTAACTCTTCATGAAAACTTAAATTTAAAAGAGTCCAGGATAAAATAATACCTTAAATCTACAACAGACACATGCACAAACATACATACAGACACTCATATATGAACAAACATGCAAACATAGTAACACAGTAGCGTCTTCGAGATAAGGTTTGTAAAACTTTTGATTAATAAGTGAATCAAGGGTAATTGGGAGGAGTGAGGAGTATGTGGTTGAGAAACAAACCGGTCATGATCATGCAGCAGATCAGATTTGATGGAACTAATTCTGTTCTCGTTTCTTATGATTCTTTGATATCTGGAAATGGCTTTGTGAGGGTGCTGTGCAGGCTGACTTTGATAGATATTTAACCAAAATATAGTCAGTGGTAATGTGGGGCATGTTTGGAAGGCTGAATGGTTTTTGTCTATTCCTAATTATTGTTATTTCCTGTTCCTCAAAAGCAGTGGTGATTTTTTTTGTGAGGTTGGCACATTTTGCGCAATCTCCCCGTGTCTGGGTTTCCTCCGGGTGCTCCGGTTTCTCCCACAGTCCAAAGATATGCAGGTCAGGTGAGTTGGCCATGTTAAATTGCCCATAGCGTTAGGTGCATCAGTTAGAGGGAAATGGGTCTGGGTGGGTTACTCTTTAGAAGGTCGGTATGAACTGGTTGGGCCAAAGGGCCTGTTTCCACACTGTATGGAATCTAATTCACTCTAATTTAATCTAATCTGATCAGATGTATTATAAAATAAGCGCCTTCTAATTAAGACTGAGTTAAGGATATTTTTTTCTCCTTGTCGATTTTCACATTCCCAGGGAACAGTGAAGACTGTTCAAGGCTGAGCTGAACTGACCATTGATAGACAACAGAGTCAGTGTTTATTGGGAACAGGCAGGAAAAGGATGCTCAGACACAATCATATCAGCCAAGAGCATTCTGAATGTTGCAGCAGGCCTGAGGGGGCGATTGGCCAACTGATGATCCTACCTCCTGTGTTGATCTCTCAATGCACTCCTCAATGCTGTTACAGAGGGAGAGAAAGACCACGTTCAGCCAGTAAGGCAATAAGACAACGGGACACCATTCTGCCCCTCTAAGGAGTTAGAGAAAAACGAGGAGATGGTATTCACCCCTCCAGTACACACTCCACAGCACAGGACAAGGCCATCCGAACTGCCTTCGGTGCTGAGCAATCACAGCAGCCTCCTGAATATAATTGGAAGATTAATATTGGTTTGCAGGTTGTAAAACCGCTATATATTAATCTCTGAGGTAATCCACTAGTTACAGTCATTTGGATGACCCGATGGATTGAAGCTATACGAACTAATTTATCAAGATAGTCATTCAATGTTTTGTCAACTGCACTCAGGGAGTCAGCAATGGGATAGAGACAGGGGTGGTTTAGTGCGAAAATCTTCAGCAGAAACTGTTTAATGTGGATTATTAGAGTGGGTGTTTTGGAAGAAGGATATAAAATCAGTAACTGTTTAAATGGTGAGAGATTTCAGAACTCAGTGACACACAAGGATTTGTGTGTACTGTTGTATGAATCATGTAAAGTTAGTCACCATGTGTAGCAAATGATTAGGAAAGTAAATGGAATGATGCTGCTAAGGGTATCGGGTTTAATCGTAGGAATGTTATATTGCATTAGTACAGGGCATCGCTGAGATCACGCCTGATGCAATGTAAACTGTTTTGAATCCTAAACTGACAAAAATAAAGATTCAAACTGAGGAAGGGCACCATTCAAACCCAAAATGTTAACTTTGATTTCACTTCACAGAAGTTGCCATATCTGCTGAGATTTTCCAGGAAATTCTGCTTTTGTTCCTGATTTACAACAGGAAGTTGTGTGTAGAATTTTATATTGATTTTCAGGTTGAAAAACTGAAAGCAGTGGAATACTCCAGGGATCGGTTTATATCTGTTATCCAACGTGCTTTTGGTTTCTGGAAAAAAAGATTCATTACATTTTTAAAATTCCAAAGATACTTCACTTTATTGTATCTGAGTTGAAGGCTTTGTTTTATGAAAGATATGCATTTTAGGTCCCAGTGTAAGTGTTCTTGCTATTGTACTAAACAAGACCTTGAAAACTGTGTATCAGGTGAATACCTGATGGACATTTCCTCTTGTTTGGGAGACTAAAACTAGGGAGTTCATTTTAAGAATAAGTATTCACTTTGGCACAGATATTGGAAAGTCATTAACCTTTTTTTAAATAAAAGGTAAAAGGATCATAGTCACAGAATCGAACATCATGGAACCACACCTTTTGTTCAACTAATACTGCCAGCCTGAGTTTGGCCCATATCCCTCCAAACCTTTCCTATTTTTGTACCTACCCAAACATCTTTTAAATGTTGTAACTGTACCTGTATCTGCCACTTCCTTTGAAAGTGCATTACACACACTAATATCTCTACGTAAGAACAACTTGCCCCGCATGCACTTTTGAAATCTTTCTCTTCTCACTTTAAAATATTCTCTCTGGTTTTGAATTCCTCAATCCGAAGGAATAGATGCCATTCAACTTATCAATATCCCTCATGATTTTATAATGTAACCCTTGGATTTTCTGCCCTCCAAGGAAATAAGATCCAATCCAATCTCTCTTTACACCCCAATCCCTCCGTTCTTAATATCGTTCCTGTAAATATATTTTAACTCTAACAAGCTTAATAATGCCCTTCCCCTGACTGAGTGATCAGAACTGGACCCATTACACCAAAAGAGGCCTTATCAATGTCTTGTACAACCTCAATATGAAATACCGACACCTAAAGTGAAATGTCTGATTGACGAAGGCGAACGTGCTAAATGCCTTCTAAAGTATATTTTTCCACGTGTGGTACAAAGTTCAAAGAATTATGTACCAAAATCCCTCGATCTTTCTGGCCTGAAGTACTACCTTGGACCGTATAATTATTTGTTTTACGTCGTGCACTTGTTTATTTTACCGAAATGCAGTACCTCACATTTAGTTTATCTAATCTCCATCTGTCACTCCTCAATACATTGACCTAACTGTACAATATTTCTTTGCAATCACAGACAACTCTCTCACTGCCCAATATAACAGCAATTTTAATGCCATCTGTAAATGTACCAACCATGCCTTTGATATGATCATCCTAACCTTTTACATCAATGACAAACAAAAGTCCATCCAGTACTGACCCTGATGGAACACTGATTGTTATAAGTTTCCAGGCGAAAGCAAAATCCTCTAATCTGTCTCCTTCTGTAAAACCGAATTTACATCTAGTTACCAAGCTTACCCGCAATCCCATGTGCTCTAACTTTATTAGTTGGTCTATCATGCAGAACCTTATCAAAGGCTTTGCTAATGTTCATTTAAAACACATCTACCATTCTGCGACAATCTTTATGTTTACTTCATTTAAAACAAGTTAAAATCATGTTTATAAGACATGATTCCTCTCATACAAAATCTTTCTGACCAACACAAATCAGCCCTTCTCTCTCCATGCATGTAAATCTTATTTTTCAGAATCTCTTCCAACAACTTACTCATCACCAATGTCAGACACACAGTCTATCGTTTCCATGCTTTTCCTTCCGGCCTTTCTAAAGGCGCAGCATTAGCCACCCTCCAGTACTTCACTTGTGTGTATAAATGATTGAACTATATCTGCTGGTTTCCCTTGGTTTAAAAGAACAAAGAGCAAAGAAAAACGAAAAATATTTCAGTACAGGAACAGGCTCTTCATCCTTCCAAGCCTGTGCCGATCCAGTTCTTCTATCAAAGCATGTTTTCTAAGGATCTGTATCTCTTTGCTCCCTGCCCATTCATATATTTGTTTCGATAGATCTTAAATGATGTTATTGTGTCCATCACTAACAGCACTACTGGCAATGCATTCCAGGCACCCCCACCCTCTGCATAATGAATTTACCACATATCCCTCCCATCAACATATCCAATCTCACGTTGAACTCGTGGTCCCCAGAAATTCAGTACGCCACTCTGGGGAAAAAAAATCTTCTTGCTCTCCACCCTATCTTTACCTCTCATGATTTTGTAGACCTCTTTCATATTTCCCCTTCCTGATCTCTGTCTTCCTAATGAAAATAATCCTAATCTACTGAACTTCTCTTCACACTTGCACCCTCCATATCAGGTAATATCCTAGTGAATCTCTTCTGTACTCTCTCCAAATCATACACATCGTTTTGGTAATGTGGGGGACCAGAAATGTACCAGATATAATGCTGAACCATAGTCTTATTGAACTGTAACATGACCTGCCAAATCCTGAACTCAATACCTAGTTCGATGAAGGAAAACATTTCATATGTTTTCTTGTAAAATCTATTAACCTGCATTGCCACCTTCAGGGATCAAAGGACTTGAACACCCAGAGATCTCTCTGTACATTAATTTTCCTCTGGACATTTCAACTTACTGCATAATTCGCTCTTGAATTGGATCTTCCAAAAAGCATGACCTCGCATTTGACAGGATTGAACTCCATTTGCAACTTCTCAGCCCAACTCTCGAACCTACATATCATTCCTTCCACAACGCCCTGGCATACACATGATCCAGTCGTGGAAATTGATCACTCGCTATGGTTTCTCAGACCTTGCAAGCACAACAACACCCAAATCTCTCTGCACTGGTCTTTTTGCTTTCACAGTCTCCCTCCATATAAATAACCTTTTATTTTATGATTCCCTCTGAAGTGCTTGCCCACACACTTGATTAAAACGAACTCTATCTTCCAATTACACAGTGCAGATTTCTTACATCCTTATCACACCATGCACTCCAACCTATCTTTACCATAATCAAATATGCATTGATTGCATTCTACACTCCACAACCCCCACCCACCCCCACCCCCGTCCCCCGCAACAAAAACAACTTTAATACAGAGAGTAAGCAACTGGGAGTCCAAGGGCTGACATTTGTGGCACTCCACTTATTATGTCTCTCTGCACTCACACAGACATGTTCATCAGGACTCACCCCTTTGTGTCTTTACAAATGTTCAATCTCTGAACAATAACCCACACGTTTCTACCTTGTGCAATATACGCTTTATATGGTACTTTACAAAATGCTTACCAAATCTAACTACACAATCTAAGGGTTCACTTTTATTATCACTGCTTCTCCTTTTCAGATAACTCTATTGAGTCTCTTTGATTCCATTAAATTATTGTACATCACACTATAATGAACACAAGCAGTTTCCTATTAATAGACATAGAGCTACCTGGCCTTTATTTTCCTGTTTTCTGCATTCCTCCCTCCTTGAAGACAGGCATCACAATAAGACCTTTGAATCCACTGAAATCCCCTTGGACTGTAGTGATATTTCAACAAATGCCAGGAATATGTCTGGAGCACATTGTTTCGAAATCCAGGAAACAGACCACTGGCGTTTGGTGGATAGTTTATCCGTAATCATTTCCTTTATCAAATGGGTTGTCCTGAAGTAAGGCGATCCTTTGGGATATTCTCTGTCGAAACAGTGTCACAACTAATATAAAATAGTTGTTTTAGTTATTTGAGAGTTTCCGTTTTTCCTGTGTGGAATTTCCTGATGTCATCTTCCAATTGTTCCAAGAAATGTTTTAACTTTTTTATTATTATTTTTATTTCCACACGCAGCCTCGTGCTGTTTTTGTGTATACTTTGCAACAATTGACCTTGCTAAATCAATTGTCCCCAACTTTATTTGCTTTACGTCTTTCAGCTTTTGTGCTCTAAAAATATACTCCCAAACCTCTGGTCTACCAGCAGTTTTCATCATTTGTGCGCCTTTCTTTCCATTGGGTACTCACCCTGTCTATATTTGCTAATCATACAAAGTTTACCATCTCATCAATTCCTTTTTGATGTTTTTTTAAATTTGTTCACCGAATTAGGGAATCACTGTCTAGGTCAGCATTAGTTGCCGATCCCTAATTGCACAGAGGGCAGTTATGAGTCAACCACATTGCTATGGGACTGGAGTCAAATGTAGGCCAGACCAGGTAAGGATGGCAGATTCCTTCCCTAAAGGACTTTAGAGATCCAGAGAGGTTTGCCTAATAATTGACAATGGGTTAATGGTCATCATGAGATTCTTAATTCGAGATTGTTTTTATTGAAATAAACTTTCACCATCTGTCGTGGCAGAATTTGAACTTGGGTCCCAGAACGTTATCGTATGGATTAACAATCTAGCGATAACATTACAAGGCCATCGTCTCCCCATCATGTCTGATCATTGTGAAATGTTAATTTACATTTCTGCCAACGTTATCAACTGAAATTCCTTTCGGTCTATTTTCCAGCTCATTGTTAGCAACAAGTGCTTAAGCTGTTGATTATAACATAAGAACTAGGAGCAGGAGTAGGCCGTCCAGCCCTTCGACCCTGCTCCGTCATTCAATAAAATTATGGCTGATCTTTTTGTGGGCTCAGCTCCACTTACTCAACCTCTCATTGTATCCGTTATTGTATTCAGTTTTTAGAAAAAAACTACACCATACTTTAAAACAGTTTCCTGAATAGCACAATTACTTCACTGGGCAAAGAATTCCACAGATTAACAACCCTCTGGATGAAGACATTCTTTCTCAATTCAGGCCTAAATCTGCTTCCTCTAGTCTTATCCTAGCTTCACATGTCTATGAAAACATACAGTCTATTTCTATCTGATCCATTCCCTTCATTATTTTATATGTTTCCATTAGATTCCCCCCTCATTGTTCTGAATTCGAACTAACATAATCCCGATCTACTCAGTCTCGACTCATAAATCAAACCTCCTCAACGCTGGAAACAACCTCCTCTGCACCTCCTCCAGTGCCTGTACATTCTTTCTCAAGTAGAGAGACAAAATCTGCACACAATACTGCAGATGTGATCTCACCAGCACCTTGTACAGCTGCAACATTACCTCTCTGCTTTTAAACTCAACCTCTTTAGCAATGAAGGAGAAAATTACATTTGCCTTCCTAACCACTTCTTGTACCTGCAGACCAAAGCCTGTAATTCATGCCTGATTCTTCTCAAACTTCCAAGGGATTTTCCATTTGGATTCAAGTATGATCAGCTGACGATGATTAACATTGAGTTTCAATGGATTGACAGAGAATAATTGTGAAAGTCATGAGTCAAAGTTGCAGATATCCCCTGTCCGACAGGGAGCTTCACGTGTGACGCATTAGGAAGTGAATGAAAATACAAGCAATGACACAGTACCATCAACTGTACAGGGGCTCAAATAATGGTCAAGGAGGGAAACAGAGAGAAACACATTCATTTTAAGCACAAATCTGGAAGGGAAAACAAATTTGATGGATCTATGAGAAATGATTTGAGGAATGATACTAATTGAAGACGTGATGCCAGAGAGAGACACTGACAAGAATGAGAACTTTAAAATGAGATATTGCCACACCAGAAGCCACTGTAGGTCAACGATTATAGGGGTGATAAGTGAATTAGACTCCGTGTGAGTTGATGGACAAGCAGCAGAGTTGAGGATAAACTGAGGTTCATGGAGGGTATGAAGTGAAACGCCAATGAGACGATTATTAGAATAGTTGAGACTGGAGCAGACCGAGAAATGGATGAAGTTTTCAGAAGCAAAGTGTCTAAGGAAAAGATGCATATCAAGGCTGCAATAGAGCTGTGAAATGGGGAAAGGTTTGGGGACAGATAGGAAAATTAGGAAGAAACCCAATTCAATTTAAAATAGAATGCTGAGATTGCGTACAAACTTGTTCAGGCTCAGGTAAAAGCTGGGAGAGGAATAAAATCAGTACATGTGGGAAATCACAGCAGAGTTTGATGATATGGGCTCCTGTGTTATAACAGAATAGTCAGTATTGATTAATGCAGGAATGATCTATGGAGCAGAAGGCAGAAATAGAAATGAATTTGTAAAACATAGAGCATGTCACTACTTCTATCATTGATATGATACTTAGAATAAGTACTTCACAAATTAAACAATGTTACAGCCTCCAAAAGATTGATCACCAAAACAAAAGCATAGCCTGTGTAAGATACAGAGCACAGCTTCCTCATTGTCTGTGTGCAGAGATGTGGGTGGGGGGAGTGGTATCGAACATTTCAGTAAGGATTCTGGGCTACAGCTAAGCAGGAATTCGTGAGTTTACATCTTGAATCCTATCTGCAGATTTGGTCAGTCGTTTTTCTAAGTATGCAAATACCTTGTATGCTGCCAGAGGAAGTTTACTCAATTGAAACTTCAGATATTCAGGCTCTCTTTTGTGAAAAGGTGATAAGCTGGCCTTGTTTACATGAGTGTGCTCAGGAGAGAGGAATGAATTGATAAAGAACTGTATAATATTCACAACGTGCATATAAAAATGAGGATGTAAATTATTGGTGGCTCCACCTACAGATTTAACATTGCTATTTATCTTTTGATATCATAGATGAGTTGTGTACGATTTTTTAAAAATGATGTCAAAGAATGTACAAACGGAGGCAGCCGAACTGGGAGCATGCCGTTCAGCTCCTTGTACTTACCCTGACTGAATAAGGTCACGCTGAGCTGATTATAGCATTGAACCTGCATTCCCAAGTAATCTGCAAATCTGTTCAACCCTTTCCTGACCTAGAACCTATCTACTTCTGCCTTAAAAGGTGTTTAGTGTCTCTGCTTCCACTAAATTTTCAGCTAGAGAAATCCAAAATAAATCCACCTGCAGAAAGGAAAGTTAATTTCTGTTTTGAATGGGTGATCCTTCATGTTTAACAAATGAACTATATGTTTGCATGCTATACATAAGTCGAAGCATTCTATCCACAGCTAATCTGTCAGGATCCAATAGAATGTTTATCAGACCTTAAGCTAACATCGTCTGTTCAACAAATCAAGTCTGCTCCACGATTCATTACCATCATGGCTGATTGATTATCCTCAAATCCGCCTTCTTGCCTTATCCCCATAGCTCTTGCTGCTTAGAAATCTGTCCACCACTTGCTTTGATTAGACTTAGCGACAGGGTTTCAATAGGCCTATCATTCAGTAACCCTCTGAGAGAGAAGGCACTCCTTACCTCCCTCATAAAGATATGCTCTCTTTGACTGAGGCTATACCCTCTAATCCTGGACTCTCCCACAAATTGAGACAACCTTGTTGGCAATGAGCCTGTCAAGCCGACTGACAATCTGGTTTTGTTTTCATTGAGATCTCCTCTCATTCTTCCAAACTCCAATGAGTTTTTCACTAAGCTACTCAAGCTCACTCCATAAGAAAATACCTCAATTCTCAGGATTAATTCTGTGGAGCTTCTCCCATCTGCTACAAATACGTCTGTTATCTCCTCTACATATTTCCTTAGAAAATTAGACCAGAACCGTTCACAGTTTTGCACGTTCAGTCTGCATAGAAACGTGGACATGTTTAGAATGATATTTATGCACCACCACATTTGAAATAATTGCTAATAGTGCATTTCAATTTCCTATAATTGCTGAATTGCATGCCAACTTTTAACTGTCAAGCCGAGGGTCTGAAATTCCTGAGTCTTTTTTCTTGTAAATTAGATTCACTCTTCTATTTTACCTGACAAAGTGAATCAGTACAAGCTTTCCAACGCTATATGTCAGATGCCAACTTTTTGTGCACTCACCTTATTTTTTTCTATCTCATGATAAACTCCGTGCATCATCCTCACCATTTGCCTTCCCACTTCTGTTTGTGTTACTCACAAATATGGAGGTAGTACTTTCATTTCTATCACCCAACTGATTGTGCGGTTAATAATTCCGGCCCCAGCATTGATCCCTGTGGTACTGCACTGGTTAAATCTCATTATCCCAAAAATAGTTCCTAGATGCCTCTCTTTCAGAGGATCCACTCTGCAGATATGTTATATTCAATTAAACTATCAAGTGAGCGCAGGAATTAAACCCACGCTATTATTATCGTTCTGTTTGACAGACTAGCTATCTCAGTAACTGAACTTGCCAACACCCAGTGCCTGATACAACTGAAACATTAACATCTACATTTATATTTAATTTTGCTCACAATAACTGATACAATTCTGTGACGTTGCCTCATTACCTATTGTACCTGCATAAAACGTTTTGCAAATAAAGCTGAAGTGCACGCAGCAGATTGCGTTGCTTTATATAACTCTGTCATCGCTCATCTTATTTTCTTTCTTCTATTGGACGATTTCACAATTCCTCATCTCAGACATTTGCATCATCTTGTTCATCTGACCTCCTCATTACGTTTGTCAAACCATAAAAATATAATGGAGATGGATTATTTGCAGAAATTTAAGGGTGGGGGTGCATTTATCCATATTCCCGTTAAGAAGGGGATCAAGCATTTTTGAGGGTTTGTTGGATACAAATCGGTAAGGAGTCAGTCATGTTGAATGTCAGAACGCGAGAGGCCAAATAGCCCAAGTCAGCTTCTAGTTTCTATGCATATTCCTCTACAATTACTCTCCAGATGACCTCCTTTTCATCCATATTACTTAGAACATGATAGTACAGTATAGGCCCTTCGGCCTTCGATGATGTGCCGACCCACAGAGCCAACTTCAAAAAACCATCTAACCTATACAGATTAAAAATGACAGGTAAACAACACTCAGCCCAAACCTCATACTACGATTTGTTTTTCTCCATGTTACAATACCAAGGCAGCAGGAAACTCTTACTATTGCCAAAAAGGCATCAAACACCTGAGTTCCTTTGTCTAACGGGGGTGATGATCTCTACCGTGAAAACGTATCTCTGGCCAGATCTATGTAATGAAGGGAATTCTTATACCACACGGTAAGAATGCAGTTACATTTAGCAGAGTGAAATGTAGACTGAGTATGCTTTTTGAAATTTGGATCACTGAGTGAATTCAGGGCAAAGAGGGAGAGATGTTTTCAATAAGGTTTACTCCAAGAAGGAAACTTTCCAGAATGAGATGTGAGTGGAAGGTGTAAAACAGCATGAATGGAGAGGCTGAGCCACACTGAGACCAGAGGAAAAGTGGCAGCACAAAATGCAACTTGATGCTAGTGCAGGGAAGGTAGACTGGATCAAAGAGCTTAAGGTGATGTGGGGAAGGACCATTATGTGAGAGAATATGTTTTGTAATTGGAGAGGGAGACCCTGGAATCAGGAAGAGGTGAGGAGCAGGGAAGAGGATGGAACAGCAATGGCGGGGTTTCTGGGATAATTCAGGAAGCACCGCTGAAATTCATGCCTAGCATCTGCCAGTAGTCCCTGAAATAAACATCCTAAATCTGGTGCGATATCAATGCTCATCAATTTGTGATTGAATAGTATCCTTGAGAGCTTTAGTCAACCATGGGTGGTTCATCTCCTCATCAAGTCGTTCCTTTTGAGCAGAAACAAATAATTGCTGAGCATAATGGGATATCTGCTTGAATGTCTGCCCATGTAGACCCACTGACCTTCCTCTGGGTTTCTATTCACATTATGCTTCTGACCAGATGTGAGTCAGAACTCCTCCTTTTAATGTCCGGTTATTTTCAGTCATTCAGAGGGAACTTCTGCATGTGGCTGAACACATGATCAGCGGAAGGTGACTCCTTTCTCCCAGTTTCTCCAACTCTGACAATTCTGATTGATTATGCCACATTCCAGTGAGCTGCCTCTGACATGAGCGCTTTTCCTTCTAACCAGGAATCCCCTAACTACGGTGGACAGGGCCTTATTCTGTGACTGACCTATCTCCCACATTGCCGCCCCCACTGCACTCTCATTCACTTGTACTGTTTCAAATCAGTCTCCACAAAGTTGGAGGCCAGCACGGTGGCTCAGTGGTTAGCACTGCTGCCTCAGAGCACCAGGTACTCGGGTTCATTTAGAGCCTCGGGTGACTGTGTGGAGTTTGCACGTTCTCCCTGTGTCTGCGTGGGTTTCCTCCGGGTGCTCCGTTTCCTCCCACAGTTCAAAGATGTGCACGGCAGGTGAATTGGCCACGCTAAATTGCCCATAGTGTTAGATCCATTTGAGAGAAATGGGTCTGGGTGGCATACTCTTCAGAGGATCGGTATGGACTTGTTGGGCTGAATCTAATCTAAACTAAAAAATCGTGTCATTGCTGCTCACAATGCAGTATCCTTCACACTGGGGAGACAAAACAGAAACTGCTATGAGGAACACTCGCACTTTGTCTGTAGGAATAACCCTGACCCTCTCATTGCTTCCCATTTCAATAACCTACCTTGCTCTCATGCTAACATTTCGGTCCTGATCTGCTGCAATGTTCCAGTGAAGCACAACCCAAGCTCGAATAACACCTCAGTTTACACTTTGGTACGTTACAGCCTGTAGGAGTTAATATTCAATTCGATAACTTCACCGCCTGACCCCATTATGACTGTTCTCCATTTTCATACATTCTCTCTCCTAGTCTGGCTATGACGTTGGGTAGTTGTGCCTTCTTTATCTTGCACTCAATCGAGAGAACCCCTTTCCCCCAATTCGCATCTTTCACATCATCCTCTCGTTCACCACCGTTAAAAGCCTATTTATCTTTTGCCACACTCTCTTTTACTCATCACCCACTCCCCCACCTCTGTCAAGGGATTAAACATCCCATTTTCCAATACTTTTCAGTTCTGAAGTAGTGTCACATTGGACTTGAAATGCTAACTCGGTTTCTCTGTCTGTGCAGATTCTGCCAGACCTGCTGAGTTTCTCCGGGGTTGAATAGGCACAGCACAATTTTTAAATAATCAAATAATCATGGATACTGGAAATAAAAACACAAATATTTCTGGAGAAACTGGACCTGAAAGATGAACTCTGCTTTCATTCCACAAGATACTGCCAGACCTGCTTAGTTTCTTCAGCTATGTCTGTTTTTGAACTAGTTCCGCAGATGTCTGTCAAAGAAGCTGAAAAGCTCTGCCCAATACTGAGCTCTGGGTACCAGGGAAGTGAACAGTAACACCAGCTTCACAGATTCATTGGCTCTGAACGCGTATAAGCCTGCATCACGGGCACTGCAGAGCTCTTAACCGGGGTTAGGGAGAGAAACAGAGGGAAACACATTCACTTTAAATATAGAAGATGTCATTGCAGGAATGGAAAAGATTCACATGAATATGTTAAAGAATTTAAGTAATGTGACAAATTGGAAGGGTGACACCATGGAGAGATCCTAACAGAATGAGAATATGAAAATGGAAATGGCACCACATCAGAAACCAGGTTAGATCACTGAGTACAGTGCTGATGGGTGAATGGGTCTCGGTGTGAATTCAGGGACAGTCAGTAGAATTGAACTACAGATATTGCAGGTCAAACTGGGCATTCATGTGATGATGTAGATCAGAGCAGCAGCAGCATTGCTTATCTAATCTCTCTCCATCACTGATAAGCTCCATCCCAGGAAACATTCTGGTGAATCTCATCTTTACCCCCTCCAGTGTAATCACATTCTTCCTGCAATTTAGCTCCCAGAACTTCATGCAGCATTCTATCTATGGCCTAACCACTGGCGTGTTCCCCGATCATATTATGTACACCTCGATGAACAAACAAAATGCCTACAGTCCCATGTTCTTTCTGAAATAACTTATCACCCGTCCAATCACATTCAGAGATGTGTGGAGAAGTACCCTCTGAGATTCCTAGCGTGCTACTTCTTCCAAAGTGCATCACCTCATATTTATCAGGGTTATATTCCATCTGCCATTGATGGAATGGTCAGACCATTTCCTCTCTTGTCTGAAACATTATCCCGTCATACAACTCATGTGGATTTACATCATCCCAACTTGCATCTTAGTTGAGAGCTCTTAATGCATCTTCTCGAATTCTGTACCTGCATCTTCCGTCTCCCAGGGAAAACAGATAGGAAACACTCATGTAATAATCCATCAATGTTCTCCAGCTTCACATATTGATTGCCCCCTTGGTTTATAATTGGCTCTATTTGTTCCCTGGTTATTCTGTTCTACTTGCTGTTTTTTGTATATTCTCTCTCACCTTGCCTGCTGCACTTTTTCAAACACCAGTATTAGTAAGTCTCCTGAGTGTGAATTTTCTAAGCTTCCCTGAAATCACGTCCTATTTTTTGAAACATTACAGAACACAGGTATAATCTCATCCGCACTCAATGCAGCCTGTGCAGAACATTTTTAATTCTATGTTCCCGTTCCCGTTAAATGAAGGCCAACTTCACGTTTATCTTTCCATTTCCAAATGGTCCCTCCTGAATTGCTTTGGTTTAATATTATTTACTACTTACTGTCTGAACTCTTAAACCTGAATATCTAACTATATCACATCTATTGGTTTTCCATTGTCTCTGTCTACAACAAACAATTCTTTGAAAAGTAATTAAAGTTGATTTCTTTTCAGGGGAGATTCAAGATATTGGCGACCCAGTAGGTTTGCCCTGCTCAGCTCTACACCAGAACCCAAACTAAATGGCGCATTCAGCGTCTTTTTCTTACCCCTTGTGGTAAAAATACTGCTCCCCTGTATTGCTATATGTCGCTTGAAGTGAGTAAGGAAAATGACTAAGGGTAAAGAACCACGTGGATTGCATCTAGCAGGCACTGCCCTGCAGCCATGTATACACACGTGGCTGTGACGTCGGCCTCTGCGAACCCGCCAAGGGACTTAATATTAGAGCAGAGCTTGGTCATGGAGTACGTAAAATTCCGAGAGAAGATTGATTCAGAGATGGAGGAGACCCATTCCAGGCTGAAACCGATCTCGGCCAGGCTGCAGAAGCACGACTTGGAGACCAGGCGTCTCAGACACATGTCATGGAGGATGATCAGCAGACTGCGTCCTCTCAAACTGCAGTGGAATGCTCAGCAGTTCGGATCCAGGCCTTGGGATGGTGGGTAACAGGCGTGGAGGAGCAGGTCGACTTTGAAAATCGAGGCCATCATAAGAATATCTGCCTGGTCTTGCTGGCGGGAAGGGAAGAAGAAGGCCAGCCCGTCAGTTTTTGGAGCAATGGCTTCGGTAGTTTTTGAAGCTGGAAATCGAGACGGGCCGGGTGCAGGTCGAGCAGGCCCACCAGATAGCAGTGCGCAAGCTCGGGTGAGTCCAGCACATCCGCCCAGTCATTATGCAACTCCTGCACTATGGAGAGAAACAAATCATTCTCCAGCTCTGGGGAAGGATCCACAGGCTCTGATATCCAAACGATCACGAATTATATTTTCCCCAGACCTTTCTACAGTTATTGTCCACACGAGGCAGGCCTTTGATAGGGTAAGAAGGAAGTTGAGGGAATTGAATATTCAGGATACTGTAAGATACCCGACAATATTACGTTTCAACCACGGAGGGTCCGTGTTTAATTTTGACTCACTAGAAAACGCAAAGGACTTCCCGGACACTTGAAGATAGATTGGCTGGCTCAAATAGTATGGACAATCATGTTCTCTTTGTTTCCTCTATGGCTTGCCTCGTTTACATGTTTTTTATTATATATGTGGGAGTCCCATTCATGTCTCTTTCACTCTTTTCTCCTTTCTTCCTCCCCTCCCATTAACCTTTCTTTTTGTATAATTTCCTTTTCGTTTCTCTCTCTTAGTACGGAATGGGAGTAGTGTTCCGGGCGGGGGGGGGGGGGGGGGGGGGGGAGATGTGGTGGTGGAGGCCACATTTTTTTTCACCAGAACAGTTGGATATGGATGGGACCGGTTGAGTGCCCACTTTTCTTGTCGTAAGACACATGCAACTTTTTAAAGTTTGTTTTGTCTGGTTTTGGCAAGCAGCTTTACCCAGTTGGAGCCAAGGAGGTTGATTGCGTAGTATGAGCGCTGCCTGTGGGGAAGGATGGAGAATCACCTCTTATTTGTGTTATATGTGGTTACATTGTGCAAGGAGTTGTCAGGAGTTTTGAGCTGGTGGTTTTTGCAGTTGTATTTTCATGTTTATATGAACTGTTTACCCCTTTCCCTCAGTGCGCAATAAAAGGGATCCTTCCTCACGGGGGATCACGTAATATTTCGGATGGCTATGGCTGACCACTCATATAAATTCTGCACCTGGAACATTAAACGGGAGTCATTCACCAATTGATGCTTTCAGACCTAACAAAGCAAAGGGTCAATGTAGCATTGGTGCCAGAAAAAAAGGCATCTAACCAATAAGGAATATTTAAAGTTACAGATGAGAGTGTTTGGCTGGGTGTTATTTTCATCCTTTGAGTCAAAATGTAGGGGAGTAGATTTTCTCATTCAGAAGAACCTTCTATATCATTTGTCTGTCCAAATTAAGGACGAATGTCAGCTGTTTCTGATACATAAAGCTTTATTACGTGGAGAGGAACATGGGAGAGAGTCATAGAGTCATAGAGATGTAAAGCATGGAAACAGACAACTTCTGTCCAATCCATTCATGCCACCAGATTTTCCAACCCAATCTAGTCCCACCTGCCAGCACCCGGCCTGTATCCCTGTAAACCCTTCCTATTCATATACCCATCCAAATGTCTCTTAAATGTTGCAATTTTACCAGCCTCCACCATTTCTTATGGTAGCTCATTCCATACTCGAACCACCTTTGAAAGGTTGCCTATCAGGTCTCTTTTATATTTTCCACTCTCACCATAAACCTATGCCCTCTAGTTCTGGACTCCCCAACCCCAGGGAAAATACATTGCCTCTTTACCCTATCCATGTCCCTCATAATTTTGTGTAACTCTATAAGGTCTCCATTCAACCTCCGAAACTCCAGAAAAAAGCAGTCCCAGCCTGTTCATCCTCTCCCTATAGCTGAAATCCTCCAACCCTGGCAACATCCTTGTAAATCTTTTCTGAATCCTTTAAGGTTTCCCAACATTTTTCCGATAGGAAGGAGACCGGAATTACACACAATATTCAAACAGTGGCCTAAACAATGCTCTGTACAGCTGCAACATGACCTCCCAACTCCTGTACTCAATATTCTGACCAATAAAAGAAAGCATACGAAAGTCCTTATTAACTATCATATCCACTGCTACTCCACATTCAAGGAGCCATGAACCTGCACTCCAAGTTATCTTTGTTCAGCAACACTCCCTAGGACCTTTCCATTTACTGTATAAGTCCTGCTAAGATTTGCTTTCCCAAAATGCAGCACCTCGCATTTATCTGAATTAAACTCCATCTGACACTTCTCAGCCCATTGGCCCATTTGGTTCAGATCCTGTTGTAATCTGAGGAAAGCCTCTTCGCTGTCCGCTACACCTGCAATTTTGGTGTCATCTATAAACCTACTAATTGTACCTCTTATGCTCGCATCCAAATCATTTATGTCAATGCCAAAAAGTAGAGGACCCAGAACCGATCCTTGTGGCACTCTACCGGTCACAGGCCCCCATTCTGAAATAACAACCCTCCACCACTACCCTCTCTCTTCTACCTTTGAGCCAGTTCTGTATTGAAATGGCTAGTTCTCCCTGTATTCCATGATCTCTAACCTTGCTAATCAGTCTCCCATGGGGAAACTTGTTGAACGCCTTACTGAAGTCCACATAGAACACGTAAACTGCTCTGCCCTCATTAATCCACTATGTTACTTCTTCAAAAAAAATCAATCAAGTTTGTGAGACATGATTTCCCATGCACAAAGCCATGTTGACTATCCCGAATCAGTCCTTGCCTTTCCAAGTACATGCGCATCCTGTCCCTCTGGATCCCCTCCAACAACTTCCACCGAGGTCAGGCTCACCAGTCTATAGTTCCCCGGCTTGTCTTTACCACCCTTCTTAAAAAGTGGCACCACGTTTGCCAACCTCCAGTCTTCCGGCACCTCACGTGCGACAAACGATGATACAAATATCTCAGCAAGGGGCCAAGCAATCTCTTCTCCAGCTTCCCATGGAGTTCTTGGGTACACCTGCTAAGGACCTGGAGATTTATCCACGCTTACCTGTTTCAAGATATTCAGCACTTCCTCCTCTGTAATCTGAACATTTTATAAGATGTCACCATCTATTTTCTTACAGTCTATGTCTTCCATATCTGTTTCCACAGTAAATACCGATGCAAAACACTCATTTAGTATCTCTCCCATTATCTGCGGCTACACAAAAGCCCCCTTGCTGATCTTTGAGGGGCCATATTCTCTCCATAGCTACCCTTTTGACCTTAATGTATTTGTAAATACCGTTTCCATTCTCCTTAATTATATTTGCAAAAGCCATTTAATGTCCGCTTTTTGCCCTCCTGATCTCCCTCTTAAGCAGGTTCCTACTTCCCTTGTACTCTTCTAAGGATTCACTCAATCTATCCTGTCTATATGCTTCCTTCTTTTTCTTAACCAAACCGTCAATTTCTTTCGTCATCCAGCATTCCCTATACCTACCGGCCTTTCCTTTCACCCAGACAGGAGTATACTTTCTCTGGATTCTTGTTATCTCATTTCTGAAAGCTTCCCATTTTCCAGCCATCGAAAATCTGCCTGCAATCAGCTTTCGAAAGTTCTTGCCCAATACCGTCAAAATTGGCCGTTCTCCGATTTAGAACTTCAACTTTTAGATCTGGTCTACCCTTTTCCATCACTAGTTTAAAACAAATAGAATTATGATCGCTGGCCCCAAAGTTCTCCCCCACTGACACGTCAATCTCCTGCCCTGCCTTATTTCCCAAGAGAAGGTCAACTTTTGCACCTTCTCTAGTAGGTACATCCACAAATTGGATCTGAAAATTGGCTTGTAAGCACTTACAAAATTTCTCTCCATCTAAAGCTTTAACACATTGGAAGTCTCAGGCTATGATTGAAAAGTTAAAAATCCCCTACCATACCTACCGTTTTATTCTTACAGACAGCTGAGTTATCCTTAGATGTTTGTTTCTCAATTTCCCTCTGACTATCGGGAGGTCTACAATAGAATGCCAATAAGGTGATCATCTCTTTCTTATTTCTCAGTTCCACCCAAATAACTTCCTTGGATGTATTTTCTGGAATATCCTCCCTCAGCACAGCTGTAATGCTATCCCTTATCAAAAAATGCCACTCCGCTCCTTTCTTGCGTCTCTTTCTATCCTACCTGGAACATTAAGCTGCCATTCCTGCCCATCCCTGAGCCATGTTTCTGTAATAGCTATGATATCCCAGTCCCATGTTCCTAACCATGCCCTGAGCTCTTCTGCCTACCCTGTTAGGCCCCTTGCATTGAATACCTGCAGTTTATTTCTTTTTCAGAGCTACACTGTCCCTGCCTGGCCTGAAAGCTTGACTGACTTCTGTTCTTAACTGTACCAGTCTCAGATTGATCTCTGACCTCACTGTCTCCGTGGCGACCACCCCACTCCCCCAAACCTTTCTAGTTTAAATCCTCCTGAGCAGTTCTTGCAAAATTCTCTGTCAGTATACTACTCCCCTTCCAATTTAGGTGCCATCCGTCCTTCTTGTACAGGTCACTTCTACCCCAAAAGAGATTCCAATGATCCAGAAATGTGAATCCTTCTCCCATACACCAGCTCCACAGCCATGCATTCAACTGCTCACTAGCTCGTAGCGCTGGGAGTAATCCAGATATTACTACCCTTGAGGGCTTCTTTTGAAATTTCTGCCTAACCCTATGTAATCTCCCTTCAGAATCTCAACCTTTTCCCTTCCTATATCGTTGGTTCCAATGTGGACAACGACCTCCTGCTGGCCCCTCTCGTCCGTGAGAACATTCTGCACCCTCTCTGAGACATCCTTGATCCTAGCACCAGTGAAACAACACATCATTCTGCTTTTTCTGTGCTGGATGCAGAAATGTCTGTCTGTACCTCTGACTACATGAATCCCCGAACACAATTGATCTCTTGGAAGCCGACGTACCCCTCGTTGCATTAGAGCCAGTCTTAATACCAGAAACTTGGCTGTTCGTGCTATGTTCCCCTGAGAATCCATCACCCCTACATTTTCCAAAACAGCATACCTGTTTGAAATGGGTACATCCACAAAATACTCCTACCCGAGCTGCTTACCTCTCTTACCGTTATTGGAGTTAACGCATCTGTGTGACTTTTTCTGAGCCTTTCCCCCTTCCTATAACTGCCATCCATCACATACTGTTGCTGTTGCAAATTCCTCATCGCTCCTCACTGTCGCTCCAACCGATATATTTCATCTGGTAAGACTCGCATCCAACAGCATTTATGGCAGATATAATCTGTACTAACTCTTAAACTCGCTTTCAACTCCCACATCTGACAAGAAGTACATATCACTGCAAAGGCCAGTTTTGCTCATTCACAATTTACAGACCCAAAAAAAAACACCGTCTTATTCCTCTACAAAACACTGCACCAGGTTAAATTAATAGCTATAGCTTTTTTTTAAGTTTAATCAAGAGACTTATCTCCAAAAACATATGATCAAGAAAGAACCCACGATACTCACTACTGCAAACTTTCTATTGGACAGAATTAAAACAACAATTAACCTATCTGATTCTGTGCTGTGAACGAGATTTCTCCAAGATTAGTCGTGAAATTCACTGTTTGTTATGTTTTGCAGACGCACTCCGACGTCCAGCGATACATGAATTTAAAAACAGCAAAGGCAGTAACTGTGCAGGTTCTCTTCTCTCTCTCTCTCTCTCCCTCCCCCCCACCCCCCGCGCACTGTCTTCAGCTTGTGCTTCTTTTGTCTGTTCTTCCCGCTTTTGAAACTGCTGTTGTTTTGACATTGTTTCTTTTTCCCCTAAGTTCCAAAACAATTCAACAGCAAATAAAACTAATTGCTGCTCCTGGAATATGAGGAAATCACCTCCAGCATTGAAAATACCTCAAAAAAAGAAGCAGCTCTTACAGCCAGAAAGTTTTCCCGTTCTCCATCTTGCCCCTGTTACACCCTTCAAATTAACGGATGCACTCTCCAGGTTGATGGCCCTCGGGAGGCATCATGCAATTTTAGGGGGAGACTTTAACCAATATATGGATCCCAAGGTGGATAGGGTCTTACGGGTTCTCGACGATATTTCCCTGCAATCTAGGCAACTGGTGGATCTAAACAGGGAGCTGGGCTTGGTGGATGTGTGGAGATTGTTCACCCTTAGGGTAGGGACTTCACCTTTGTACCGAATCCACATAAGTGCCAAACTAGGATCGACATGTTTTTGCCCTATTGGCCGTTTTGAGTTCAGTGCTGTCCTGTAGAATTGGGAACATAGCCATTTCTGATCATGCGACAGTGTACACGAAGGTTTAGGATGGTGGCGATGGGACATGCTCGCAGCAGTGGTGCATGGATACCTTCCTCCTGAAGGATAGCTAGTCATAGAGTTGTAGAGATGTACAGCATGGAAACAGACCCATCAGTCAAACCTATAAATGCCGACCAGATATCCCAACCCAATCTAGTCCCACCTGCCAGCACCCAGCACATATCCCTCCAAACGCTTCCTATTCATATACCCATCCAAATGCCTCTTAAATGTTGTAATTGTACCAACCTCCACCACATCCTCTGGCAGATCATTCCATATGCGTACCACCCTCTGCGTGAAACAGTTGATCCTTGGGTCTCGTTTATATCTTTCCGCTCTCAACATAAACCTATATCCTCTAGTTCTGGACTCCCCGACCCCAGGGAAAATACTTTATCTCTTTCTCCTATCCATCCCCCTAATAATTTTGTAAACCTCTATAACGTCGACCCTCAGGCTATGACGCTGCAGGGAAAACAGCCCCAGCCTGTTCAGTCTCTCCCTGTAGTTGAAATCCTCCAACCCTGGCAACATCCTTGTAATTTTTTTTTGAACCCTTTCAGGTTTCACAACATCTTTCAGATAGGAAGGAGACCTGAATTACGCGTAATATTCCAACAGTGGCCTAACCAATGTCCTGTACAGCCGCAACATGGCCTCCCAACCACTGTACTCAATACTCTGACCTATAAAGGAAAGCATACCAAACACCTTTCTCACTATTGTATCTACCTGCGACTCAACTTTCAAGGAGCTATGAACCTGCACTCCAAGGTCTCTTTGTCCAGCAACACTCCCTAGCACCTTGCCATTAAGTGTATAAGTCCTGCTAAGGTGTGTGTGTGTTGGGGTGGTTGCTTTCATAGTTCAGGACTTGGTCTGTGTGTGTGGCTTTTCTGTATCCCTTCGTGGTGAATTCTCCGTTCGGTGTTCTTTGCACCATCACGTCCAGGAATGGGAGCTGGTTGTCCCTTTCTTCCACACAAACGAAGTTGCATCAGGACATTATTCGAAAGGGCCACAACACACTGCAGCACACCAGAACTACAAAAAGAAGAAGAAGAACACCTATACAAGGTATTCAACAAAAACGGATACCCGTGCAATTTCATCAACAGATGCCTCAGGGAAAGACAACGAAATGATGACATGCCACAACCCAAAGGACTGGCCGCATTCCCATACATCAGGAGCATTTCTGAACTGACAGCCAGACAGCTGCGACCACTAGGACTCATAACAGCACACCAACCAACAGCCACTCTCAGACAACAACTCACCAGGACAAAGGACCCGATACCCAGCATGAGCAAAACCAACGTGGTTTACAAAATCCCATGCAAGGACAGCACAAAACACTACATAGGACAAACAGGAAGACAGCTAACAACCCGCATCCATGAACACCAACTGGCCACGAAACGACACGACCAGCTATCCCTAGTAGCCATACACTCAAATGACAAACAGCATGAATTCGATTGGGACAACACCACTATTATGGGACAGGTCAAACAGAAAACAGCCAGGGAATTCCTAGAAGCATGGCACTCATCCACGAATTCGATCAACAGACACATCGACCTAGACCCTATATACCAGCCACTGCAGCGGACAGCTACTGACAACCGGAAGCGGCAGATTGAAACCAGTATAAATGCCGGAGGAATCAGCACAGAAGCGCTTCACAGGAGGCTCCCAAGCACTGAAGATGTCACCTAGAAAGGGGACGAAACGTTTGCAAGAAAAACTCCCAGCTCAGCGAACAGAACCACAACCAGAATGGAAGTGCTCAGAATGCACTGATGGAGGTGGCTGCAGAAGATACAACAGCAATGATGGTATCTTGCGATGTACATGAGGTAGCAGGGAATAAAATGATACACAACATTTTATAACTTCTAAAGGCATCAGGTATCAATGCAACTTGGTGGTCCGAAGGGCCTGTTCCTGTGCTGTACAGTTCAAGACAAGATTTCAGCAAGATAGTGGCCAATTGCTGATTGAATAACTCCTGATGATCAGCAGCCACATTCATGCAGATTCCTCCTCATTAATTTTCAGGTTCATGTCCTCCCTCCCACTGTGGGGAAACTCAACATGGACAATTTGATATGAATGTTAGAGCTGGTATCTGGTGACGCCATCATGATCCTCGCTCCTGTGGCTTTCGGTCTTGGACACAAGCGTCTCAGGGGACACTGCAGAGACCAAAGCTGCATGTACTACATATCCTCCAATGCTGGCATCAGACATATGTCAGCCTCACCATGCCATCCCTGCAGATCTCCAACCTACTGACAGTACGCTTCTGTACTTCAATGCTGCAGCTCAGGGTGTACTGACAGCTCTTATTGCAATGCTGCTGTAAAGACACTGTGCTCAGGGACACACACGAAGCTCATGGTCTGTCCCTCTGGACTGCTCATTCCGTGTTCGTACACATTCACTTTGAGCTGACTTGAATGCTCACATTGCCTTACCTCACCCTGCCTTTAGCAGTGTTACCCCTCAGCTAGAGCTACCAGGCTCACCCACCTGCTGCATTGTCTTGGCGTTTAGTGCAAACACAAATCCAGGAAGCTTGGTATCATTGTCCACAGTCAATCACGGTGCCTAGCACAGGGAGTCAGGGGGAGTCTCAGGTCCCAGTCCGGGAGCTTGGACACGGTCAGTCAGTCTCTCGTGATTGTTAGGGTCAGGATCATTCCCCTGCAAAGGGGGAGGGCGGTGGTGAGAAGCTGAATGTTAGTAGACTTGGAGGAAGGTATCGGTTCCTTGATTAGCAAGTTTGCAGATGACACTAAGATTGGTGGAGTAGCAGACAGTGAAGGGGAATGTCAGATAATACAACAGAATATAGATAGATTGGAGAGGCGGGCCGAGAAAGGGCAGATGGAGTTCAATCCGGGCAAATGCGAGGTGATGCATTTCGGAAGATCCAATTCAGGAGTGAACTATATAGTAAATGGGAAGGTCCTGGGAAAAATTAAGATCTGGGTATTCAGATCCATTGTTCCTTGAAGGTGGTAACGCAGGTCAGTAAAGTGGCCAAGGCAGCATACGTCATGCTTTCCTTCATTGGACGTGGTATTGAGTCCAACAGTTGGCAGGTCATGTTACAGTCGTATAGGACTTTGGTTTAGAATATTACGTACGGTTCTGGTCTGCTCATTACCAAAATGACGTGCATGTTTTGGCGAGGGTGCAGAGGAGTTCACCTGGATATTGCCTGGTATAGAGGGCACTAGCAATAAGGAGAGATTGAATAGTTTTGGATTATTTTCATTAGAAAGATGAAGGTTGACTGGAGACCTGATTGCGGTCTGCAAAAGCATGGGATGTATAGACAAGGTGGATAGCAAGAAGCATTTTTCCCCCAGAGTGTGGAACTCAATTACTAGGGGTCACGAGTTCACAGAGAGAAGGTAGAGGTTTAGGGCAGATATGTGTGGAAAGATCATTACGCAGAGAGTGATGGGGGCCTGGAACACTTTGCCAGCGGAGCTGGTACAGGCGGGAATTATAACGTCAGTTAAGATGTATCCATACAGATGTATGAATGGGTAAGGAGCAAAGTGGTACAGATCCTCACCAAATAGGCGACGTGATAGGCGACAGGTTTAGACAGAGAATCTGGATCAGCGGAGGCTTAGCGGCCTGAAGAGCCTGTTCCTGTGCTGTGAGTTTCTTTGTTCTTTCAATGGCCTGCAGTTTAGATGGATCTTATAGTAGGATAAAAGATTGACACAACATTTAGGGCTAAAGAACCTGTACTGTGCTGTACTGTTCTATGTTCTAATTAGGGAGGGTTACATTGCAGGAAGAGGTTTCGGGAGGCTGAAGAGGATGGGATCTGAATGAATAGATACATTAGGGAGCTTTACTAGGATTGTCGGAGGTTACAGAGACAGCAATGGTCTGATCTAGAGAAAACGACATAGACTGGAAGGGTTGTGGGAACTGGAGGTGTTTTCACAGGGAGCACATAGAACCACTGGGTGTTACAGAAAGGTGGAGAGCTGTACGGTCTACGTGTGTTCATGAAGATGGAGAGGTTGGGAGGGATGGAGCGGTTTACAGGGAGAAGGGTGTTAGTAGGATGGAGCGGTTTACACAGACAGGGAGGATTTTCGGTGAATGGAGCAGATGACAGAGATAAAGTGGGTTTTATAGACTGGGGGACCAAACAGAGATATGGAGGGTAGTCGTGACTGAAGATGTTTGGAGATATAGGAAGTTTTACTTCTGCAGATTATTCAGATACAAAGGGTGTGGGGTCTGACAGATTATCCAGAAGGGCAGTAATTTTGGTTGGAGACAGTTTCACAGATAAGGAAGCATTAGTAACCTCCTCCAGAATGGTCAAACGGGAAAGGGTTGTAGGGGAGGGTGAGATTACACAGGTAGGGGCGTAAGAGCTAGAGAAGGTTATGGAGAAGAGTAAATGGATGGAGATACAGGAGGGTCTTACATTGAAAGGGTAAGTGTTAGCGATGGGATGATGTCACACAGAGAGTGAGTCTCATCAGAACTGGATCGGGAGAATCACAGGCTTTCAGTAGGTTATACAGATCGGGTGTGCTGCTGGCACCTGAGAGGATTGTTGTGTCTGCACGGAGTGATAGTGTCTTTAGGACTTGAAGAGGTACGTAGATACAGAAACATTGAAGACAATGTGTGCCGCCTTCTTTTTCTTGAACAGAGCCTCATATCCCCCATCAGCCAGAGATCCCTAAACCTGGCAGCTTTTCCCTTGCTCTAACAGGGATATTTTGGATTCTTGAGACCACACTTTTAAAAGCCTCCCATTTGCCAGTCACTCTTTTTCCTTCAAACAGACCATCCAGTGGATGGGTGCATGATGTGAAGGAGCTGGTGTTGGACTGGGATGGACAACGTTAAAACTCACACAACACCAGCTTACAGTCCAGCAGGTTTATTTGGAGGCTCTGGGTTTCATAGCGCTGCTCCTTCATCAGGTGGTTGTCGAGCACAATAAACAGGCACAGAATTTATAGCAACAGGATTGCAGTGTGATGGAATGCAATATCCAACAAACTTAGTTTAAGTTTTCATCTTTTAGAATGATCACCTGGACTTCAAAAGCTGGTGCTTTGAATTAAATCTCTTGGACTATAACCTGCTGTTGTGTGATTTTTAATTCATCCAATCGACCTCTGCTTGATTCTCCCAAATAGCCCGAAAATTGGTCCTGCTCCAGACTAAGACCTTAATCTGTGGACCTGCCTGATCTTTTCTTCACAACTATGTTAAAACGAGGACAGTTGTGGTCATTGGACCCAAAGTGCTCTCCGACTGACACTTCAGTCACTTGCCCGACCACGTTTTCTGAGGGGAGGTCTCGTTTTCAGCTGCCTGAGTAGAGTGGGGCCCTCTCCATATTGATCTAGGAAACCTTCTTGGACACATTTGACAAATTCCACCCCATACAGGACTTTTACACTCTGGGTGGTCCAATCAATACAGGTGAAGTTAAAATTCCAACCAATACTATTCTGTTATTTCTGTAGGTACCTGCAACCTCTCTTCACATCTGCTCCTCTCGTACCCACTGGCTATTTGGCGATCCGGAACACCATCCCAGCAGACCGACCATCCCCTTTTTGTTTCTAATTTCGATACATGTGACCTCATTTGATCACCCCGAAAGAGTATCCTCTCTAACCACGGTCGTTATGTCCTCCATTATCAATAAGGCAGCTGCCTCTCCTCACTTACTTGTCCTTCTATCACGCCTGTACCTTGTGTGTCCTGGAACACTGAGCTGCCAGTCCTGCCCTTCTCTCAGCCATGTTTCTGTTATGGTTACAATATCGCAGTCCCCAGAGCCAATCTATGCTCTGAGCTCACCTGCCTTGCCAGTCAGGCCTCGTGTGTTGAAATAAATGTCCTTTAAATCAGAAGTTTTTTTCCCTCCCTATTCTGTGCCCCGGATATCCTGGATAGGAAACTTGCTCTCGATGGCTGATGTATTTTCCCCTGACTGGTTGATGTAATCTCTCTTACTCAGAGTCCAAACCCCTGCCAAACTAGTTTAAACCGTCCAGGGTAAGACAAACAAATCTCCACCCAGGGATACTGATGCCCTTCTGGTTCCCCCTTGTTCAGGTTACCTCTACACGAGAAGAGATCCCAATGATCCAAGAACTGAAAATTCTACGCCTCCAACAGCCCCTCAACCACACCCCATATGGTCTATCTTTCTATTTCTATCCTCACTGGCACATGGCACTGGGAGTAATCCGGTGATCACAACCCTTGAGGTCTTGCTTTTTAACTTCTTTCCTCACTCCCTGTACATATTTCACAGGATCCCTTCCCCTTGACTAACGATGTCATGTGGACCGGTGTGCACAATGACCTCTGGGTACTTACCCTGTCACTTCAGAATGTTCAGTCACCGCTCAGAGACACCCTTGACCCTGGTACCCGGGAGGCAGCACACCATCTTGGGGTCTCTTGTCTGTCCCCCTGACAAGTGAGGCTCCTATCAGTATCACTATCATTAGAGAGGATCTGGCAAACCGAGACTGGGAGGGCAATCTGCAGTTGGTTCTATATTTGGAAAATGAGAGTATGTTAAAGTGATACACTGAGAATTCATGGCCAGTGTGGTCCTTGCAAGGGAATAGTAAAGGCAGCAAGACCAGCGAATACTGGTAAAGCGAAATCGTGAGTTTGGTAAAGAAAATACAGTGCAATAAACTCAGGTGAAGGCATTCAAAAGTATAGAGTGTGCAAGGAGGCTCCTTAAAAATGAAGTACAAACAATGGCCATTAAACATCCTTGGGAGATGGTGTTAAGGAAAAGCCACAAGGTATTTTAACAGTATAGTTAGAACAAGAGAGTTACTAGGGAAAGTGTGGGGCCTGTTAGAAACCAAAGGGACAATCGGCACATGGAGCCAGAGGAATTAGGTGAGGTCTTCAATGAATACTTCCCATCTGTATTCACACAGGAGCAATGCATTGTAGCCGGGGATTTCAGTAGGTATGGTGAGATTCTCAAACATATTAAGATCAATAAGGAGGAGGTATTAAATGTTTTCACAGGCATAAACGTAGAGGAATCCCCAAAACCCAATGAAATGTATCCCACGCTGCTATGGGAGGTAAGGGAGGAGATTGCTGGGGCCCTGGTGGATATATTTCATACTTTGCTGGATGATTGGAGGATAGCTAATGTGGTTCCTATGTTCAAGAAGGGCAGCAGGGATAGGCCAGATAATTACAGAGCAGATAGTCTGACAGCAGGGGGAGGGAAATTATTGGGAACAATTCTGAGGAGCAGAATGAATCAAAATTTGGAAAGACAGAGATCAATTAGGGATACGCATAATAGATTTGATAGAGTAAGATCCTTTCCCAAATTCAGCTGAGATTTTTATTTGAAATTACGATTGAGGATTTTGATGAGGGCTGTGCAGGTGATGGAGCTCATTACATCGTTTGACGAGGTCCCACATTGAAGGTTGGTCCAACAGACAGGATCCACAACTGGTTTACGATTGAAATTCTTTCACCAACGTTGTACCACAGGGATCTGTGCGGGAGCCATTGCTGTTTATTATATACATTAATAACTCTGATGTGAAAGCAGAAGATATCATTAGTAGGTTTGCAAATGACATGAAAGGTGAGGATGTTGTCCATAGTGAGGTGGATGGTGCCAGTTTGTAGTCTGAAGGTAGAAGCTGGGACAGAACATCAAGTTAGGAACTTAAGTAGAAACATCAGGAAAGAGCACAGCAGAGAGTGATGGAAAACTGATTGATTCAAGTGCATTTATTTCAAACTAAAAGGGCGAACAATGAAGGCAAATGAAATCGGCGTATGGATGAGAACATGGGACTGGAATACCATAGATATGGCAGAATCACAGCTGAGAGCGGGACAGGACTGGGAGCTAAATGTTCCAGGATACAGATTCCATAGGGAGGATAAAACAGGAAGTGAGAGATGAGAGGATGGGGCTTTTGATCAGTGGAATACCACGATAGCACTGAGGGAGGATATTCCTGGGGAAAGCCCATTGAAGCTATAGTGGTGCAATTGAGAAATGGGAATGCATCATCATCAGTTTGATATGACTGTACTACAGGCCCACAACAGTCAGCGAGATTTTGGGGTTGGAATGGTCAGGGATTTTAACTTTCCAAACCTAGTCTGGGACTGTCAGAGTGCTCAGAGCTTGAATGGGTGGAATTTGTTTGGCATGTACAAGAAAAATGTCTCAGTCAAAATGTAAATGGTTGGAATGCAGGAAGGGGTAAAACCCGCCCTCTCCTTGGGGAACAAGGTAGGGAAAGGGACTGAGGCATTAGTGGGGCAACACTTTTGCAAAGTGAGCAGAATTGTATTAGTTTGAAAATAGCGATGGAAAAGCACAAGCTTGGTCCACAAGTTAAAGATCAAAATTCGTCTTGCCGCAATCCAGAAGGTCTTAGTGAAGAGGTTTTGGCAATTGATTGTGGAGGCTATTTGCAGGTAAAGGGACGTCAGGCAAGTGGGAAACTTTCAAAAGAGCGATAACATGAGAGTTCAGGGACACCATAGTTCTGTGAGTGTGAAGGACAATGCTAACACAAGTGAGATACACTGGATAAATGGGGGTATTGAGGATCTGGTCAACAAAAAGTGGGAACATGTCACATATAGGCAGCTGGATTAAGGGAATCCATTGAAGAACATAGCGGGTGGAGTAATTCACTTAAGAGGGATATCAGGAGGGCACAAAGGGGACCACAAAAAGCATTGGCAGATCATGCTGAGGAAAATCCAAAGAGATTCTTCAAGCATATTCTTCAGGAGATTAACGAGTGGCAGAGTATAGCTCCTTGACGACGAATGGGGCCATCCAAGTGTGGAAACACAGGAGATGGGTGAGATCCTGAACAAGAATTTCACATTTGAACTTAACTTGGAGAAATACTGGGAAAGTCAGGGAATAAGGATCAGTAACGTCTTCAAAAGACTCCACTTAACAGAACAGGAGGTACTGAAACTTCTGAAATGCATATAAGATGGACAAATCCTTGGGAATTAATCAAGTATATCCCAGGATATTGCGGGAAGCTCAGGATGAAATTGTCGGGTCCCATGAAAGAGATATTTCTATCACTGATAGCCATGGGTGATGAGCTGGAAGCCTGGAGGGGGGCTAAGGTTGTGCCAGTACTTAGGAAAGGCTGCAAGGGAAAGTCAGGGACATCAACGCCAATTCGTTTGATGTCAGCGATGCAGACGTTGTTGGAAGCGATTCTGCGGGACAGGAGTTACATGCATTTGCAACGACAAGGATTGATTAGGGATAATCAGCACAGCTTTAGAACGCTGCATAGAATTCTGATCATCCTGATCTGGGAAGCATTTCCTGAAACGGCAAATGGAGCAAAGATTGACGAAGATGTGACTGATACTGGAGGGTTTGACAGAATCGGAGAGGCTGGATAAGCTGGAAAATACATGGGGGAATGAGATAGATTTGGCAGAGAAGTTTATGTAGAATGCGAAGAATTTTCTACAGCACACAAGTACAAAAAAGCAACTGGAGAGACACTAGGGCTCCTCAATGATCAGTGAGGCCATCCAAGTGTCGAACCACAGGAGATGGGCGAGAGCCTAAATGAGCGTTTCATGTCAGAACGTACTGTGGACAAAGACTAGGAAACAAAGGGAAAGAAGCAGTGATGGCTTGTAAAGAGTGCCCATTACAGAAGAGGTGGTGCTGGAGATCTTAGAACACAAAGGTAGAGAAAGCCCTAGCTCCTGAAGAAGTGTATAACAGAACATTGTGGCAAAGTAGCAGCAGGGATGCGAACAGAAATATTTCTTTCATTGTCCTTCACGTTTCCACTGGGTGTAGGTGGCTGAGGGGTGACCTTATAACGCTTTATAAACCCATGAGGGGTACAGGTAGCCAATGTCTTTTCCCAAGGGTAGTGGAGTCCATAACTAGATGGGATGGAACTGCAGAAGGATAAGGTGTTAGCAATTCTGGAAAGTGTAAAAAGTGGGCCCCTGGGCCAGATGGGATGTATTCTTGGCTTCTCTGGGAGGCCAGTAAGAAGATTGCTGAGCCTTTGGCTTTGATATTTATGTCGTCATTGCCTTCAGGAATAGTGTCAGAAGGCCAGACGACAGCAAATATTGTCCCCTTGACCAAGAAGGGGAATAGAGACAACCCTGGGTAATTAAAGAGCTGTGAGTCTCACTTCGATTCTTGGTAAAGTGTTGGAAAGGCTTGTAATAGCTTGCATTTATAATCTGGAGATGAATACGTTGATGAGGGATAGTCAGCACGGTTTAGTGAAGGGTAAGTCATGCCTCACAAACCTTGTTGAATTCTTTGAGGTGACCAAACAGGTGGATGTGGGTAAAGCAGAACTTGGTAGTGCAGATGAGCAGAGAGATCACTGTGTCCATATACATGGATCATTGAAAGTTGCCACCCAGTTTGACGGGGTTGTTAAGAAGGTATTCACCATGTGAGCTTTTATTGGTACAGGGATTGAATTTCGGAACCATGAGATAATGCTGCAGCTGTACAAAACTCGAGTGCGGCCGCATTTGGAGTGTTGCCTATAGTCCAGGTCACTGCATTGGAAGAAGCATGTTAAAATATTTGGAATAGGTTCCGAGGAGTTTTACTACGATGTTACCTGGTACGGAGGGAAGGTATTATGAGGAAGGCTGAGGGACTTGAATCTGTTTGTGTTTGAGAGAAGAGTTTAAGGCCAATTTATTGAGACATATAAGATAATCAGAGGGTGACATGGTTTGGACAGTGAGAGCCTTTTCCCTCGGATGGCGATGCCTAGCACGAGGGCAAATAGCTTTAAATTGAGGTAGTAATAATATTAATAATAATTAATAAACCTGGGACAAATGCCAGAGGTAGATTCTTTACTCAGAATAGTCAGAGCATGGAATGCATGGCCTGAAACAGTGGCAGACTCGAGAACTTTGTGGGCATTTAAACGGTCATTGGACAGGCATATGGGTGAGAATGGAATAGGGAAGGTTAGATGGGCTTCAGATTGGCTCCACAGGTTGGCACACATTCTGGGCCGAACTGTACTGTCATGTTCTATGTTTTGTGTTCTGGAGGGCATTGTAGGAGATGGGAGAGGAAAAAACTGAAAAGGGTTAAGAGGAGAAGATTTTCCACACAGAGTATGGTGCAGGTATGGAATGGGTTTCCAGGGGAAGTGGTAGAGAAAAGTACAATAACAACATCTAAAAAACATTTGGGCAGGTACATGGAGAGGAGAAGGTTTAAAGAGATATGGGTCAAGTGCAGGGAAATGCGACTCGGTCAGGGAGTGTGGTCAGCATGGACTAGTTGGATCGAAGGAACCGTTTCCGTGCTGCGTGACCCTGTCTCCTATTATTGGAGGAGGATACTATTGAGATAAGGCATATTATAGACACTGAAGGAAGTTACAGCGATAGGGAAAGTAGTCTGGAATGCAGTACAATTCAAGTATGTAGAGGGAGTATAGGGAGGGGAGGAGGTTACTGGGACAGGAACTGTTATGATAGTTACAATTTATTGACGCTACTAGTCACCAAGACATGCCATAGATAGTGTCTTGCAGAGTAGTGAGTCTTATCACAACAGAACTTAATATAGGTGTGTTGATTGAGCTGTACGGTGCTCCCCCTCCATCACTGTATCTATGTCGTGTTTTGTTAGCCGATGTTTGGAGTTCTCTCTTTGCTCACTGCTCTATTCACTGTGTGTGATCTTACCTCACTGCAGGATTTATTGAAGACTCCAAATCTCCCTTCCTTTTGTCTCCCTGGCTGATCAACCATCTTCAATGTGGTGATGGACGATATACCCAGCAGCTGGGAAGTCTATTGAGTCAGGCCCTTCCTAATACCTACAGGAGTCTGAGGAATAGACAGTATGGGAAATTAGACTGATCCCGTGAGGGATACACATGGAGAATGGCACTAAGTCCAACAGAGATCTGAAAAACCCTGTCTCCATCCCTGGCCTGTGTTGCTGCGTCTCTCTGGAATGAAGACTTCAATTGGCTCAGGATCTGGAGTAGCTGCAAGAGTGAGAGACACTGACAGAGGCAGCAATTAGACCCTCACAGTGAGGGATACCACATGGAGTGAGACTGAGTGATATCACCAGAGGGCAGGAAGATTTCATAATGAAACAATCATGTAGGAAGAACAGGTTTAGGTTCCTGATGACCTGGTATCAGTGCTCAGGTATGAGCAACCTTTGAGCAGGTGAAGTGATGGCCTCGTGGTATTATTGCGAGAGCATGTATCCGAAACCTCACCCAATGTTCATTGGAGGCAGGTTTGAATCCCACCATCAGAAATGGTGGAATTTGCAATCATCATTTTTTTAAAAATTGCAATTAACAATCCATGAATAAGTATGAAATCATTGTTGATGTCCAAAACAATGTTGTTCATCAAAAATACACTCGGGGACATCTGCTATCCTCACGTGGTCTGTACGACATGCCCACAGCAAAGTGTTTGCCTCTGAAATGGCCGAGCAAGTTACTCAGCTCAAGGGCAGCGAGGGCTGGGCAAGAAAGGCTGGTCAGCCAGAGACACCAACATCCCATACCTGAGTTTAAAAATAAACCATTCGGATGGTCCCACTGGAAGTGTGCTGGGACCAGTGTCTTGGCCAATCAAGTCGGTAGGTTTAGGGACAGGGTTTTAAACTGACAGAGAGGATGCAGGGACAGGGTTCAGGTGAAAGGAGTTTTCCAAATCCAAATAGAAAAGGTGAAGCTTTGGAACAGCATGGGGAATGTGACTGAAGACAAGCAGAAAGCAACAGGATGGGACTAAGTTTAACTAAAACTGTACGTCAGCGAATCAATTTGATGCAGGAAATTTTAGGAAACGGCAAATTATGTTTTGTTTTGTGGAATGGACAGTCTCTGCCATAAGGTAGATGGATTTGTGACACAGAGATAAAAGAGTTAGACATCAGGGTGACGTGGTTACAGGGTGAAAAAAAGTGAACATAAATATTCAATGGTTCACAACCTTGTGCAAACGCAGGCAAAGTGGACAACGCTAACAATAATTGATAACAAAGGCATTACAGAGAAAGCATTTGGCGTCAGATCATGAAGTAGAGTCAGTCTGAATGTAAATTCTGGCCACTACTTGCCAAGGACACAAGCAGCAGAACAGTTTTAGCCCACTGAACAGCATTTCATTGCTCATCACTGCATTACACAGGAACTCGCTGGAATTTTTAATAAAGGCATAATGACAATTCAGTGAAAATTCAAAATTTGTATAATCTTGACAATCACACTGACAACAGTGATATTGGAAGGGAAGTTCGGAGAATTTTTTCAGTGTTCCTTTCAATAACATATTGTGCAATTGGCTAGGATGTAACTATGTCAGATCGACCATTGCGTGATGAAACTTATAGAATGAGTCGTGTCACCTGGAGAGATCCTCTGGGAAATTGTGATGAAGTGCATTTTAAAGAAATGTAAAATTTTAAAGTGAATCACAGAAAGGACAAGCTACAGCTAAAAACAAATATTGCCGATTACATGAGTTTGAGAGGCGAACTGACCAAGCTAAACAATCTGAACAGACTGGAACATGTGTGTGCGTAAATGAACAGGGGTAAACATTTGAAGGAACAGTGAAAATCACTCAACAAAAGGATATTCCATTGAAACAGACAAACAGACAAAGCCTCATCAAGAAACTCACACCTGTCCCTCACTCAGGACAAAATGGATCATATTAGATTATGAGACTGAGAAGATCACCAAAAAGTACTTAAAATCCTGAGGTGCAAGTGTGCTTTAGGAGTAAGTTTTAAAGGAGTTGCAAAGGGTCTTTTAGCAGGAGGAGGGCAGTGGGAAGAGGAATCCCTGTGAGGGTAAAATGTCACAGTAGGAACAGGGAGAGGTGAAGGTGCTGGAGGTGGTGAGAGTGTTACAGAGAGTGGTCAGGGCCTGAAGTGTGTTTCAAACTAAGTACGGATGTTGCAGCTGGAGGGGTTTGCAGAGGGACATATGTATTTTTATATATTCATTTATGGGATGTGGGCGTCACTGCCTGGAATAGGAGTCTTATACCCCACTCTTAATTACCCAGAGGGCAGCTTAGAGTCAGCCCTCTTGCTGTGGGTCTGGAGTCAAATGTTGGCCAGACCAGGTGAGAATATTTGTTGTCCTTCCCTAAAGCAGGGAAGTGAAACTGATGAGTTCTTCCTACTGATCAGCAATGCATTTATGGTGGCCTCGCCAATGTCTTGTACAGATACAACATGACATCCCAACTCTTCCTCTCAATGCCCTGCCCAATGAAGGTAACCATCCCAAACGCCTGTTTCAATAGTCTGCCTGCCTGTGATGCAACTTTCAAAGAACTGTGTACCTGCATCCCTGTGTCTCTGACTGACAACACCACCCAGGGCCCGAACATTAACTGTACAAGTCCCACCCTGGTTTGTTTCACCAAAATGGAACACTTCACATTTATCTAATTAAACTCAATCTGCTATTCTTCAGCCCATTCTCCCAGCAGTACTGTTAATCTTGTTGTATCATACATAACCTTCTTCACTGTCCACTTTACCACCAATTCCAGTGTCAGCCAAAAACCTTACTTTCCAGGAAACAAATATTCCCTTCCAAACCATTTACCCAAATGACAAACAACAAGAGACCCACGACACCGTGCCTCCAGTCAGAAAAAAACATGTCTCCCATCACCCTCTGTCTCTAATCATCAAGCCCAATTTTGGATCCAGTTGACTAGCTTCTTCTGAACGCCATAACCTTTTACACTGATTTGAGCTTATTACCCATTTACCATACGGAACGTAGAACACAGAACAGCTCAGAACAAGACACTTCGGCCATGATGCCAAGCCAACATTTTATCCGACTGCAAGGCCAAACTAACTTCCATAGCCTTCATTTTACTATCATCCATATGCCTATCCAAGAGTCTATTAAATGTACAGAAAATATTCAATTTTACTACCACCATTGTCAATACATTCCAACCACCTACAATTCTCTATCCTTATATCCATCCTCCATTCACCTTAAAATTAAACCCTTGTAATAGACATTTATGCCATAGGAGAAAAAGTCTCTTACTATTCACTCTCTCAGTGCCTGTCATCATCTTGTTCACCTCTACCACGTTGTCCCACCCCTTTCTTCACTCCAATGAAAAAAGCCTTCGTCCCCGCAAACTTTCTTAATAAGAAATGCCCTCCATTCCAGGCAGCATCCTGGTATATCTCCCGTGTTCGTTCTCTAAAACTTGCACATCCTTCCTGTAAAGACGGGAAAAAAACTGAACATATTATTCCAGGTGTGGTCTCACCAGGACGCTATAAAGATGCAGTAAAACCTCACTGTTCTTAAAATCATTCCCCTTGCTAAGGAAAGCCAACACAACATATGTCTTTTTAACAACCCTATCAACGTGTGTGGCAACTTTGAGGGATCTATGGATATGGACACCTTAATCTCGCTGATCCTCCACACTGCGAAGCATTCTGCCTTTCACCCTGCATTCTGTATTCAAATTCCACCTTCCAGAATGAATCATTTCACACTTTTCCAGCTTGAACTCCATTTGCCTCTTCCAGTCCAGCTCTGCATCCTGTCAATGGGCGCCACGGTGGCACAGTGGTTAGCACTGCTGCCTCACCAGAGACCCGGGTTCGATTCCCGACTCCGGCGACTGACTGTGTGGAGTTTGGACATTCTCCCCGTGTCTGCATGGGTTTCTTCCATGTGCGCAGGTTTCCTCCCACTGTCCAAAGATGTGCGGGCCAATTCAGGTGAATTGGCCATGCTAAATTGCCTGTAGTGTTAAATAGGGGGTATGGGTGGGTTGCGCTTCGGTGGGTGGGTGTGGACTTGTTGGGCCGAAGGGCCTGTTTTCACACTGTAAGTAATCTAATGTCCCATTGCAACCAACAACAGCCCACCACATTACCCACCAATCCACCAGATTGGCAAACTTGCTAACATCCACATCCAAGTCATTTAGCAAAATCACATAGAGCAGAGTCCCAAAGCCGACTGTTACAGAACACCACTGGTCACTGAGCTCCAGGCTCAATACTGTTAATCTGCTGCTGTACTTTGTCTTCTCTGGGCTATGCAATCATGTATCCAGACAGACAGATTTCCCTGTATCCCATGTCTCCTTATTTTCTGAATGAGCTTCAACATATTCTGCCATACCTTCAAAGAATTCAATAAGGTTTGTGAGGCATGACATGCGCCTCACAAACCCATGCTGACTGTCTAATATTTAACTATGATTTTCCAAGTAGTCATAAATTCTGCCCATCTGAGTCCTCTCCAATAATCTGCACTCCACAGATAGTAGACCAAATCTGTAATTCCCAGGATTCTACCTCCGTAACATGGCCCAGACTCTAAAAAATCTTCCCTCCTCTGCCACGTTCCCCAAAAGGGCACTGGAGGATGGTGAGGGTTACAGAGATAGGGAGGGGATATCAGGACTGGAGGATTTTGAAGGCCTTAGGAGGTTTGCAATGCCAAAAGGAGGCTTCAGTGATTATGAGGTTTCATGGTAATGAACGCATTTGAAGAGGGAGCGAGGATTGTAGTGAAATGAAAGGTTTCACAGTTTAGGAGTTTTGTTAGGACTGCAAGAGGTTACTGAGTTGGGGAGGGTGTAAGCACTGGTGGATATTACTTAAACATGTGGTTTTAGTTGCAATGCAAGAAGAGGATGCAGGAAACTGCAGAGTATGGGGTCGGATGGAGGTTACACAAATGGGAAGCGTTGTCAGAGGTGGAGGTTTTACAGAGACTCTCCCTCTTTATGGTCATTTAAGCAGGCATTGGATAGGCATATGGAAGTTATTGGGCTAGTGTAGGTTAGGTAGGATTTGGTCGGCGCAACATCGAGGGCCGAAGGGCCTGTACTGCGCTGTATTTTTCTATGTTCTATGTTCTATGAGACAGCAATGATCTGATCTGGAGCAGATCTTCACCCCTATGACGTCTGAACCCATCTACACCTCTCCACATCGCTGAAACACTTTCCATTCACTACACCAAAGCCCATCCAATCTCTATGGCATCCAACACCAGCGGCACATCTTCATATGTATGTAGCAATTCCTGCCCTACACCCCTACCCTCCTAACTCCATGATATTTGACACCAGCTCCTTCCCTTCCATTTCTCTGTAAACTTCTCCAGACCCTATGCCACTTCCCTCCCACCTATGATCTCTGACACCAACTACATACCCCCATATCTGTGTAACTTTCACCAGCCTCTCCCAGCGTCACTTCCTACCTCTACGACCTCTGACCCTAGCTACACCACTCCATATCACTGGAACCTTCTCCAGGCCCGAAACCCCCTCCCCTCCCACCACTATGTCCTCTGACACCAGCTACACCCCTCCATTTTCTGTAGCCTTCACTTACACTTCTATCACTTCCTTTCCATCTCTATGATCTCAAACACCAGCTGTACCTCTCCACATCTCTGTAACATTATCCAGCCCCTGATCCCTTCTCTCCTACCTCACTGACTTCTAACGCCATCTACATCTCTTCATATCTCTGTTAGCCTCTCATGCCCTTCACCCCTACTCCACTAACCTCTGACACCAGCTACACTCTTCCATATCTCTGTAATATTCTCCAGCCATTCCACTCCTACCCTTCCACAAACACGAACTCGAACACCATCTGCTCACAACCCATATCCTTGTAACGTCCTCCAGCCCCGGCACCACTCCCCTCCCACCTCGTGACCTCTCACACCAGCTGCACCTCTCCATATCTTTGTAACCGTTTCCAGCCCCTACATCCCTCCTCTCCTAACCTCCATGACCTCTGGCACCAGCAGCATCCCTCCATAATTCTATAACCCTCTCCAGTCCCTGCACCCCTGCCCTCCCACGTCTATGATCTCCAACACCAGCTGCCCTTCTCCATGCCTCTGTAGCCTTTCCAAACCCTACACCCCTCCGCTCCTCTCTCCATGCCCCCTGACACAAGCTACAGACATCCATACCTCTGTAACCCTCTCCCGCCCCAATACCTCTGACCTCCCACTTCTATGATTTCTAACAGCAGCTACACCACCGCATATGTCTGTTACTTTATCCACTCCCTACACCACTCCCCTCCAAACGATTGATCTTTGATGCAAAATACAGCCCTGCATATCTCTGTAACCATCTCCAGCCCCTACACCCCTCCCTATCTCTATAACTCCCTATTAGACCGACGATAACCAACATTCTGTCCTGAACGGCTCATGTAGATGCAATGGTTTAAAAGGCACAACAACACCACTTCTTTCCCAGGCTGGTTAGGAAGTTCGCCAGGTTCATAAGAATCTCAACGTTTTTAACAGGTGCTCAATGGAAAGCATTGTATCATGGTGCATAACGGCTTCGTCTCGCAACTGTTCTGTCCAGGAGTGCCAGAAACTACAGAAGGTTGTGTTCAACGCCCAGGTCATCACGAAAGTCAAGGTTTCATCCATGGACTCCGTTTACACAGCTCATAGCACTTGAAAGAATGCCAACGCAACCATGCCCCCTCCGACCTCGGTAATGCTCTCCTGCAACATCTTCCACCAGCCAGAAGATATAGAAGCTTTATCAGGCACTAGCAGTTTCAAGAGCAGCATCTTCCCTGCCGTTCTTAAGATTGTGGGATGGACTCCCTAACTTCAAACAGTGCTCATCTTGTTAATATTGATTTTGCTTCATGCATCTCTTGTGCAATGAAAACATTGTACCTCACTTTATCTAACCAAGCTATGATGTGTATGTTCTTGCTTATTGTGACCCCCCAAATGCTGCTTGCAAACAAAGCTATTCGCTATACTTAGGTACACCTGACACAAGATTACTTCATCTGCTCTACCCTGCTATTCCTACTCTCACTAGCATGTGGCACCGGGAGTAATCCAGATATTACTACACACAAGGACCCGTTTATTATCCTCCAGGCTAATTTGCTATATTCTCTCAACAGGACTTCATCCTTTTCTCTTATGTCATTGGTACCAATGTACAGTGACCTCTCACTGATCATTCTCCCCTTTCAGAATATTTTGCACACTCGGAGCCATCCTTCACCCATACAGTAGGGAGGCACCACCCCATTCTGATGGAATCACTGTCAGCTACAGAAAGTGCAGTCTGTGGTGCAGCTTAGAGATTAGATTACTTACAGTGTGGAAACAGGCCCTTGCGCCCAACAAGTCCACACCGACCCGCCGAAGCGCAACCCACACATACCCCTACATTTACCCCTTTACCTAACACTACGGGCAATTTATCCTGGCCAATTCACCTAACCTGCACATCTTTGTGACTGTGGGAGGAAACCGGAGCACGCAGACACGGGGAGAATGTGCAAACTCCATACAGTCAGTCGCCTGAGTCTCCGGCGCTGTGAGGCAGCAGTGCTAACCACTGTGCCACCGTGCCGCACAGTAAGTCAAATTAAATCTTTCAGGACCTAGTCGACATCCTATCTCTGTAACAGTTGCTAGCACAAATAACCAGCCAAACTCTGTTATCTCGGAGAGCATCTACACCCTTCCCTATTTCCGTCACTTCTTCCAGCAATTACATCTCTCTCTATGTCTGGAAACAACATCAGCCCTGAACTTTTTCCCTGTCTCAGTCATGATCTCCAGAAGCTACATTCCTCCGTATCTATGGAACCGCCTCCACAATCTACATCATTCGCTATCTCAGGGATATACGCTCACCCCAAAACGCTTCCTTTGTTTATCATCTGCTCAAGTCCACACACACCTTCCGTTACATCATCTATCACGTCCTCCAACCGAAGAGCTTCCCTTATTGTGTAATTCCATGCAGCAGCAATGTCCATCTATGGAACTTCTGCCAACACCTACAAATGTCGAAATGTCTGAAAACTTCTCCAGCTGTCACACAACTTGTTATCGCTGTCATCTCCTTCAGATACTCCTGCCCTCTATATCTCTGAAAACTCCTTTCATCCTTACCACTGTGGTCATCGCTAGAACTTCCTGCAGTCCCTATACGCTTCCATATTACTGTTATCTCTTCCAAACGCCGTAAATCTCCCTCTTACTGCTGCCTGTAACCCTACCAGACCCATTCCCCTACGTTTACCCCTGACTATAGCACCTCACCTGCACATCTTTGGATTGTGGGAGGAAACCGGTGCACCTGAATGAAACAGCACAGACACGGGGAGAATTGGAAAACTCCACACCGACAGTCGCACGACGGTGAAATCAATACTGGGGTCCCTGCACTGTGAGGCAGTAGTGCTTACCACTGTGCCATTTTATTAATGGCCTAACAATAATCAAGCATTGTCAGTTTGAATGTAAAACTCCTCACTCGAAAATTTACTCTACTTTCCCAATACTTGTGTCACCCAACAGAGATGACAATACTTTTCTAATCCAAATGCAGCGTAAATGCTGATTACAGAACGTCATCATTTCAACAACAGGAAGCAATTTGGTAAGGGAACTATGTTTGATTACTCTCGCGCACAAACACTGACAAATCTTGGATCACGAGAACGATATTTACATCTGAGAGACAAGGACTAAGCAAACATCAAATGATTATTTGGGATTATATTTCTGCTATTAGAAGCAGGGACTTTCAGACGTGCTACATATACGAAATGCTTTCGGACAGTCATGCCTGAAAAAGCTTCAGTGTCGAAAACCTTCAAAGACAACGCAGCCAGCACTGCTCTTTGCTCAACACATTTCAACATAGTCAAAATGACATTAATCTGAGTTCAGCAATTGACGCGCCTTCTCTCTCTTTCTCTCTCTCGCTCGCTCTGTCACCTTTACACTTTCACGTATAGTCACTTCCTCACTTTCCACCCGAAAAAATGCCAAGTGTTTACCTGTCCAACGATTTTACTTGCACATTTATCTGAAGTTTCTGGTAGTCATAATCTTGGCTGTCAAAATGATTTGTTCAGGCATGTGTCATCAATTAATTCAGAGGGATAAGTTTTCAACGTATGGACCAAAATTTATTTCCTTTCAGGATGTTGTTGTAGCTGCTTTGCTGTGCCACTACAGTCACGACAGTGTAGGAAAAAATAGTCGAAGGTGTGAAGGGGACCGGAAAGAAAGAATGTCCAGGATTTTGACAGTGCGACACCGAAGGAATCGTCTGAGATACAGAGGGCTGTCCTGTCAGAGAGTGAGATAACTGGTATTGATTTTGAACCGAGGATTACTTCACCTCTCTATCTCTCACAGCCTCTATCGAACCAACTATGCTAACTGAACTCCTGCAGCATTATTGGCTGGACGGCTGTTTTTGCGATGTAGAGTGGCACCAACAGTGTGGGTACTTCCCACACTAGCTGATATCACCATGATGTTCCTAATTTCTCACCCTCACCACTCACCTGGGAGATGGTAACGCTCAGGTTAAACTCACAACCAGTCATGTCTCACTAATAAGTGAGCAGCTTTATATTCCATTGGGATGATGGCAAAGTTTTTGAAGGACGATACATTAAAGTCAGGATGGTGAGTGGCTTGGTAGGAAATATGCATGTAGAGGTGTTCCCATGCATTTACTGCCTTTGTCTTTGGAAAGGTGGCAATTGTTATTTGGAAGATGCTGTTGAAGGAACATCAGCGACTTTCTGCAATGTGAATTGTCAATCATGCATAACGCTTCGACTGAACTTTCAGTGGTGGGTGGAATGCATGTATGCAAATATTGTACCAAATATGGTACCAAAAAAAACTGTCGTTTGCCTTGCACAGTAGATGGTGCAGAGGCTTTCGGAGTTATGCAATGCATTTGCCATGGCAGCGTTCTTTCCCCCTGACCTGCTCTGGGAGCCACATTATTCAATCTGCGAGTCCAATTCATTTTCTGCTCAATAGTAACTTCAGTTTGTTGATCACAATGGTTCACCTACTGCAAAGCCTCTGAATGTCAAGAGGTGTAACTTAAATAATCTCGTGTTCGAGGAGGTAATTGTTTGGCATTTGTGCGTTATGCATTTTATTTGGCCCTGATCAGCACAGCCTTGGATGTCTCTGAGATTTTTCTTCACTGTGGCATGGAGTGCTGCAGTACCTTCGAATACTGCTGAAGATTGTGCAATTATTCGCAAATAGTCTCACTTAAGACACCTTTAATTGACAAGAGGTCAGTTGTACAGTCACAAAAAGACAGTTAGGCCAAGGACACAATCGGGAGGAACTCATGCAGTGTGGGCCTTGAGCTTATATGACTAAACTCCGAAAGCCACATCAATTTCTGTGGGCATGGAGACACATGGAGCTCAGTTTGTTAATGGACAGCAGTTTCCTTTCCCTGAAGGACATTTATGAATTCGATGGGTTGTTACTTCAATTGACGATAGCTTTATGTCAATATTAAAAGTCATAAAATGAATGGATTCAAAACTGGCTCCCTGGCTGAATTTGAGACAAACTTGAAAGTTTTGTGCTAATTACTCAGTAAAAAAACTAAGTTTTATTATTATTTAGTGAATTGCAAACTTGTTTCTACTTAATACCTAGAAAATGTGAATGCAGTCGAAATAAAACCAGACAATGACATTACCATTGACTGCGAACAATTAAGAGAAAATCATGATGGCTGAGTGTATTTGCTCAGTGGGTAAGAAGCAACTATTGATGATCAGAGGAATTGTTTTCCCATGCGAAACAAGTGTTCAGTAGTAAAAAAAGAATACAAGAATACATTCCCTGTTGGGTGTGTGTGTGTGTGTGTCTGTGTGAGAGAGAGAGAGTGAGAAAGACAGAGAGAGAGAGAGAGACAGAGAGAGAGAGAGAGAGAGAGAGAGAGAGAGACTGTAAAACACTTAAATCATTCATCTGAATTATGAGCGTTTTAAACAGTGGCTCAGTGGTTAGCACTGCTGCCGCCCAGCACCAGGGACCAGGTTTATTTCCACTGTCTGCAACTGTTTGTGTGGATTTCGCATGTTCCCGCAGTCTCTGTCTGGGTTTTGGGAGATCCAATTTTCTCCCAGAGTCCAACGAAATGCAAATTGAATGGACGAAACGTTCTATGTTGCCTATAGTGTCCAGTGATGTGTAGGATAGCTGGATTGGACAATGGAAATGAAAGTCTACAATAATAGGTTAAAGTATGGATCCAGTGGAATGCTGTCCAGTGGGTTCATGTGGAATCGTTCGTACAAATAGCCTGCTTTCACATTGTACAATGCTCTTGTTCGGAAATCGGTCTTTACTCAGTCTGAAATGACATTGCAATGTGTTTATTCAAATAAAAGCTATTCGGAAATCAAGGTTCATGGATCCTGTTTTGTCCTCCCTTTGTATGGTTGGGAAACTGCATGGGAGATGGAAGTGTGAAAAATACGAAACTCGCTCAAACTCTCATCATTACATCTGATGCGAGCAGGTAATGTAGACTTTGGAGACCTTAACTGTGTTAAAATCCTGATGTGCGTAGAATATATAACCAAGGAAGCAACGAAAAAACTTACAGAGACTCTGACTCAAACATTTAATTCCTCCTCAGCCACAGGGGAAGTGCCAGATGACTGGAGGAAGCTGGTGTGCTTCTATTTTTCAAGAAGGGAGGTGAAGATCAAACAGGAATAACAGGCTATTGAGGTTCATATCGTTTTTCAGGACACGATTGGAGAAAATTTCGAACGAGAGAATGAATCTCCATTTAGTGCGGAAAGTTTTCAGCATGGGCATTCAGGACGGTTTCGTCAGACGGGGTCATGCCTCACAAGTCTAGTGAAGTTTTTCGATGAGGTGACCAGATCAGTAGATAAGGGTTGGGCAGTTGAAGTAGTTCATATGGAATTGGGCAAAGCCTTTGACAAGGTCGCATATGGGGGACTGAGAATGAAGGAAAAAGCACACGGCATCCAGAGTAATTTTGCAGTTTGGTTCCAAATTTGGCTCTGTCAGAGTGGGCAGTGGGTGTTCACAGAGTCATTCTGTGTAATTGGAGACTGGTGTCCAATCGCATCCGACAGGGTTCAGTGCTGGTTCCCTTACTGTTTATAATCTTCATAAATGATTATTGATGTGTGGGTGTGTGTGTGCGTGTGTGTATGTGCGTGTGTATGTGCGTGTGCGTGTGTGTGGTTGGGATATGGGGAGATGCAGTTGATGAGATTGGGAATGATAAATACGATTTTTGATGAAACTTGCATTGTCTGGTTCGTTTTCAGGGAGGAATATAATCTTAGGTGATAGATAGAAATAGATAGATTGATCAGATGGGCATATGAGTGGTTGAGGAAATGGCATCCTTCTAAAATTGTTGATGATGCACTTTAAAAGAAACGCAGTCACCAGAAAAAGGAGTATTCAATGAGTAGTCGGTCATTAAGAAGAGCAGAGGATCTGAAAGGACTTGAGGTGTTGTTGACAGATCCTTGAAGGTGGAATGAATGGATACTTAGGTAGTTTAGAATGCGTATAGTACTCTCGCGTTTTTCAGTCAATGCTTCGATTAGAAGGAGAAAGTGAGGACTTTAGATGCTTGAGATCAGCGTTAAATAGTGTGGCGCTGGGAGAGCACAACAGGTCAGACATTATCCGAGTAACTGAAAAATAGACTTTTCGGGCATAAGACCTTCATCAGAAACGTGGGAGGATTATAAAAGCAGAGGACATGTTGAAGCTGTACAGAACTTTATTTAATCCGCAGTTGGACTGTTGTGTGTAGTTCTGGACACTGCACTGGAAGAATTAATTCCGTCACTGAAAAGAACATGAAAACATTGCTTTGATATTGATGGGAGGAACTGTATGTGATTTTATACAAGCATTGCAGTTTGAAGATTTGCAATTAGTAACTGACATCTAACAGGATCAGATTAATCTAGCCTTTGGGGTATTCAATTACAGTCTTAAATCTCAATGACATCACAAATTTAAAATAAGCCTTCTGTCATAAACTGTTTGTTAAAAATGTTGGCTAAAAATTCAACGTTTCCCAGTGGGACACCACATGATATAAAATAATATCTCTCTAACTGTGTCAGCGCCAGGTAATTCTCCAATTCAGACAGATTATCAGCAGCAGGACCTCAGAGGCTATTTCACAAACAGCAAAATGTATGTTCCAAGGATAATGATCGAAAAAATATACTATACCATCATTGCCATTTTTGGTATTCCTGGTAAGTCTTGAAAGAATTCAGTTTTACAAATCTCTGCATTAAATCATACTTATTTCCTATGATTGATAGTTATTTCCTTTCCATTTCGCATGGCAAATACCGATGACAAATGACAATGTCCCCACTTACTGATTTTAAAGTGAATAGATTATTGATTAGGTGGCTCCTCAGTAATGTGTAGCATTGCCGTTTTCTCTATACCATGCAGCATGGGTTGGCACTGAAGCCACACTGATGGATTTTGAATGAGCACCGGCCCGGGCTGGTCTAGAGTGTGTTGAGGAAGACGGTCTCTCTCCTTGGTAGTTCAAACTCTGCTATCATTCAGATGGTGTTGGTAACAACCCACATCTAAGTAACCTGTTAGCAAGGTGTTTCAAATTCCTTGATGCAAATGTATTTTATTGGTGGATCTCTCTCAGGTACCTGGTTCCAAATTGGAGAGCAGATACCAGGAAGGCAATGGTTGGTTTGAGTAGGTCATTATGGAATGATAAATGAGGGTCAGCACAAATGAGGCTTTGAACATCTTGTGTGTTTTCGTCAATCAGTGGGTGTATGGGACCACGATATTTGTGAGGACAGAGTGCTGGGAGGGGTTTTGATCACAGGGTTCCAAATATGATGTGTATTTCTGGATTGTTTGTTTCCCCAAAAGACGTGTGAGTAGAGCCATTTGTAAAAAGATGCACAGTACTGTAGGGCGGAGTCGAATATGATAAATAATGAGATCTTGAATTTCTTGGCAGCAGCAATCTCACAGTGGTGAAACAGGTTTGTTAAACACGATATTTCCCAACGTTGTCTTTGTTGCCGTTACATTTTGATGTTCCCCAAATGATACTCGTCTATGTGAATAGTGTATAAGGGCATTTGATTGGGATTGTTACTTCATATTTGGATCTGAATCGACGTGTGTGTGTGTGTGTGTGTGTGTGTGTGTGTGTGTGTGTGTGTGTGTGTGTGTGTGTGTGTGTGTGTGTGTGTGTGTGTATATATATATATATATCATTATTATTATCGTCTTTGTTATTTTTCCGGTACTGACACTTTGATGATGAACATCCTGGATATTATTTAGAGAAATTCACTGTGAAACCGTCGTGTTAAACATTGGACAGCAGGTCTCCGTAAATTTTTGAGAAATTCCTGTTATTGTACCCCATCCAGAGGACTCAGAACTTTGGAGATTGTGTGGTACAAGAGGATTTTCCCTGATGGAAGTCAAATTGGTTTGGGGTGATTGAAGTACAATTGAAGATATTTGGTATTACATCACTGCTTCAAGACTCCAATCAAGATGAAGAATATCTGGTGAAACGAAGTAGAATTTAGCCCAGCTGCTTGTACTGATGTTCAGCATTGAGGATTTTGGTGAGTTGGGCAACGTGTCAGGGTCACCAGTTGATTTATAATCCATGAGCAGCGCACTGCTAAAAGAATATACACCATTTGTCGATCCTGGTTTGAATGATGCTCTTTTCCTAATGGGGCATCAATGCGATTTTCACGTGAAGTATCACTCCAAGCAGTAATTTTGATTAACACAACACAGACAAATTTATATAAATATATAAATGCCAACAGTAATAATTGCTTTGCTATATCGATGTTAGATCAATGTAGTTCAAGACCTTGCTGGCCGATTTAAGGCAAACGACTTCTTAATAATGTCAAAAGTTCCTGAATGATTGGAAAGCAGAGGTGAGTGGGAATGACTACTCACCTATGTTTACTTTATGAAAGTTGTTTATGATTAAAGCTGTGCTGGGTGTGGATGTCCATTCTGCGAACTGACACCACGCACGGCAGTTCAGTATGTTCAGCTCCTTCTGCTTAGATGAAATGTTTCATATTTTTCGAATCAATGTTTAATGTGAGTTGATTAATGGAAGACCACATTTAGCAGGTGAATAATCCAAGAATGTTTTGAGGCAATTGAGGTGTAGAGATTATCTTGATGGTGAAAGTGAAGTAAGAATACAGGGACCCGCTGTTTTGTGTAAATGTCAGGATTGCCACATCAACACTGCTTGCTGGGATATATCTGGCACAGCGTTTGTTACATCAGAGTAGTGGATCAGGCACTTTGATGCAATAATGTCTTGTTTTTTCCTTTACAAAATGGTTCACTTGAAGGAAAATGGAGACTTTTTTGTAAAACAAATTTCATTTGGTACCCAATAAGCCTCTGTAAGTTTCAGAGAACACAGATTACTATCATAATGCCAGAGGTTAGTACAACACATTAGACTGAGAGTTCAGGGGCTCTAGCATTCTGCAATGGGGTCTCAGAGTATATCTGTATCTTGAAGTTCATACTTTCCTTCCACAGAGAATCTAACACCAAAACATGGGGTGCTGTCAGAATGCTGATCCATCGACATGAATAATTTTTACATTTATCCCTTCACTTAATGGGCACTGGACTGGGGCGGTAGAAGTTCCTCATGTGTGATATTAACATACGCAGTTAATATTTCCAAATAATCTCTGTCGTGTAACTTCTCAACTAAAAAAAAAACCTTTTGTCTGCAGCTTATAGACATTCTATGTTATCGCGTGATCGACAGGAATGTTGTGCACTATTGATCCAGATCTCCAGGAATCACTCTGTTTGAAGTGCTTACTGATTGTGTAATTGTACGGAATGAGGATCACGACCTCCCGCCCTGATCCTCTGGCTCCAGTGGCCTCATGATACTGACAGGATATACCATTGTCGAATTGCACTGAGTGTTGGTAACTGCTCAAATAAAAATTTATCGCAAAACATTCTTGCTTTTCTGTGGAGAGCTGTAAATGTAGCATTGTCGTAAGTGTGGAGTACTGAGAGCAGACTACCTGTGACTCCAATTGTAAGTTTTCCTAGGAATATCTTTTACTGTGGGTCAATAACTGAACACCCAATTCCAGTGACAGAGTGATTCTGGGAGCATCTTCAAATTTAATTTAAACGAAAGTGATTTCCTAACCAAAGAGGAACAAATAACCCGAGTGTGAAAGTGTAACAGGGAGCATCTCTCAAAGGAAAAGTGTGCTGAGTTGGAATTATTAACTGGAGCCAAATTACTTACCCCAGCGTTCCTGTGCAAGCAGAAGTATCTCTGACTGCTAATTTATCTGTTTGTGGGGAAGAGAATTAAATATAATATCTGACAGCAAAGGTAACTATGATATTAAAATATGAAACAGTGAGTGCTTCGTTTTTAAGACATTCCTCATTTCTGTACTGCCCAGGGATGAAGTTCTCAATGCAGTTTGCAAAGTTAGAATGGTTTGCTACTAGGAAAATACTCGCAACTGATTTTTTTTAATGTTTGGTGCTAAGTTTACAGAGTGAAATTTCGGACTGTAGATAATCAGATGCGATATTTTCCATGAGCTATAACGTTCATTCAATAAAGCGCCATGAAGTCATATCATAGTGATTCAAGCAATGTTTTTGATGCTGATTAATCTTCTAGCAAGGTTAGGACAAGTTGTGTTCCATGGCTACACTAATGTCTTATTTGTATATTAATACGCATGTATATAGAGCTGAAAATGTTGTCACGACTTGCCATCTATATCTGATTACAATTAGATTGACAATTGTTGAATCTGCAATTAGTAATCTGCCTACAGCTATTCTTTCAAAGATCGCTGTCCTGCGTTTTGTGATGTGTCTCTACGTTAGGAAGAAGGGTGTTCGATGAGAACTGTGCATCAACCAGATTTAAGGAAACATATAAAAATAAAAATACTAATAACAATAGAAAATGAAATGTCTGTTTCAACATATAAATAAACTCAGTAGTTGCAATATTACAACTATGTTTAATAAATAACTATAAGAGCACCACATCCAATTAAAAGTCCAGAAGACAGAACATTTAAGATGGCGCTTTAATATACCACACAAGCGTTTCCAATTACCAAGTGTTCCAACTCTGAATGAGCATTCCACATTAATGAACTTCAGATGTAGTCTCCATCATTGGTGGAAATATCATTTCCATAAGTGAATCATAAAGCCCTTTGTACTCTCGATGCATCTTCTTACTCCATGTCACTTCATAGCTTACAAATCTATTTTCCTGATTTATAAGCATTTCTCTCCTTTTAGTGTCACAATGGAAAACATTGCCACTCTGCTGGGGGCTCTATCTCTGTCATTTGTTTGTTGTAGTTGTACGATAGCCTCTGACCTTTCCAAATGACCACGGTAAATCTGTCGTGCGCCACACTCAGGACTGTTTGCCTTGCATTTACAGTAGGATTGGCTGTCATTTTATCGATCAATTGTGCCTACTTTTACAGTTAAATTTAATTTCCTGGAAGAAGGTTCAATTTTTCAGTATAGAAATTACAAATAGTGATTCACAATAAGGCAGCCCTCGGGAAAAGAACAACTGAACTCAATGCGATTACACCTATCTTTGGTTTCATTCTGACCACAGGTGAAGATGGTTTCGGCTGTTGGAGTGCAATTATCTCCACTGTCGAATGTCGCTGCTGCAACTATTCAGGGTCATGTACTCATCCCCAAAATCTGTAGTTGCCTCAACAATGCCTTTCCTTCCATTATCATTTTCAAATTGGAGATGTTTCATTGTGATCGCACAATGTTTAGCACCAGGTAATGCATTAGGTATTGAAGAAATCTGTGTCAACAAACAGAAATATAAAATCTCATTTAGTCTGATAAGGGTCAAGTGTTAGCTTCAAAACAAAATGCAAAAATTTTGCAATCAATGTCTATGTAGAGTGTCTCCCATTCTTTGTTCAACTGATTCAAGGTGTCTTTGTGTAGATGTTGTGGTCATATGGGAAACCCCAGCCGGTCTGTGTAGTCTCCGAAGTATATGAAAAAAAACGCTGCTGACAGGAACAAAATGAATACACTGTCGTGTTTTCATGAGCAATCCGCTGATCATGTTGTTCCCTATGTCATTTGCAATTGCAAATGATCCATTTAGAATGAGTTTTCTGCTGTGCAGTTCAGATTCTTTAAACTTTATATTACAGGTTACAACAATCATCTTTGTGTCATTACCTGCAGTCTGCACGAACAATGCTGCATCAATAACTTAGAATCTCTTCTTGTCCTTTCTCTTACAGTTTGTCTCGTGGTGATTGTAATTTTAGCTCGGGGCAAGTGTGGTCTTTCTGCATGCAGCACTCTCTACCTGGTGGCAATGGCAACGTCTGATCTACTGTTTATTGTATTTTATGTCATACTTATCCGATTTCAACAATTTTATTATCCACAGTGTTTCCTGAGCATCACTCCTGTTTGTAGTCTTATCAATGTCCTGCACCAATGGACCATTGACTGTTCTGTCTGGTTCACCGTTGCCTTTTCTTTTGATCGATTTGTCGCCATTTGTTTTCATCAGATGAAAACTACGCATTGCACACAGAAGACTGCACTGAGGGTTCTCGCAATCATCTGTATTTTCTTTTCATTAAAGAACATCCCTCCTTACTTTCGATTTAAACCTGGAACGATTGTCAACAACATTCAATGGTACTGTCATGTCTGGTCCAGTTATTATTATGACCGTCGGTGGATAAGTTTCAGATATTTTGAACAATTTTTAACACCAATGTTCCCATTTATTTTTATTCTCTTTCTCAATGTTCTGACTGTCAGACACATCTTCCAGGCCATTAAGATGCGTAAGGGACTGGTGGATAAGAGGAAAAGAGAGAACGATCCAGAGGTTGAGAGCAGAAAGAAATCTGTGATTTTACTCTTTTGCATATCTGCTAGTTTCATATTTCTCTGGTTGGGCTGTATTTTATATTACTTTAATGCTGGCTATGCATTGAATTACACTGTGTTTCGTTTCTTTGAGCTAATTGTGTTTATGCTGCGGAACCTAAGCTGCTGCACAAATGCATTTATTTATGTGGTGACACAGAAAAAGTTTCGAGACCAGTTAAAGTATGCTCCTAAATATCCAGTTATAAAAATAATTCAATTAATCAATAAATCCAAGTAATTGTGAGTCAAGATAAGATGCAGCAAATAATGGAACTGGGAGTCTATGTGAGGAAAGAACTGAAAGAATAAGAAGGAGTAGCAACACGACAACACTCCTTTTCTAATGGGGAACGAAGGATTCCTGTTGTTTGCCTGCATCTGTTCTCTCCATCCAGATTAGGATATCCAGAGGTTTTTTTTGTGCTTTTCTTTAACACAAGGAAGTAAGCAATCTGAACTAAAAAAGAAATTGCCAAAAAGGCAATGTGTAACCACATGGAGCAGATGGGCACTTCTTATTTAGGGAGTATAAACATGGATTGCAGTTTGTTCAGCGTTATAGCAAAAAATTCCTTGTCTCCACCAGCGACAGGAGCAGTGCGTACCATAGACAAGATATACAGCAGAAATTCCATACAAAGCAAATTCCGAACGCACTACACTCTTATCTGGAATACGAAGCACAGCAGATGAATGGGAAAACCACCAGTTGAAAATTTCACATCAAACCACTCACCACCCTGGCTTGACAAACATTCGGTGCCATTGTTTGACAATCCTGGAGTTTATTCCTTTTCAGCATTATGTATGTAACTGCACAAGATAGAATCCAGCCGTTCAAGAAGGCAGCTTTCCACCTCTTCCTCCAGATCAGCTAGGAATGGTGAACAAAAGTCAGCCCAGCCAGAAATGCCAAACCCCATGAATAAATTATAAACTCCATTTCACTATTTAGAGCCAACATTGCATTCCATGCCTACACATCCTCAGTTATCAGAAAATTGAGAAATGATCCTATTGAAATATATAAGATTCTGAACGACACAGGCTTGATTAGGGAGGTGCTGAGAAATTATTCCTGCCTGTGTAGTAATCTTAAACACATGGATACAATCTCAAGACAGCGAAAAGGTTACTTGGGAGGGAGAGGAGCTGACGACTGTTTCCTCAAAGCATTTGATATCGCTGAGGATTTTCGATCTTCCCTCACTGAGCACATTCCAGACAACTTCCTGGTGTCCAACAGCACCATTGGAAATGGATAGGACGCTGGATTTGAAACGTGAAATCGAACATAATGATATTGACTGATGGAACAGATTGAATGAACGGGTCTCCTCATACTCCAGTTTCCTGGCCTGTTGTTTTCTTCACTGAACCAGTAAGCAATCCGTTTAGATTTGTTTCCCTGAAGTGTTTTGTCATTTTAACTCTGCAGCTTCCACCCTAGCACAGACCATTTCATTCCTTCTTCAGCACCACTCCTGTTCCAGTTGTGAAAAGAGGTTTTCTAACTTCCGTCAATACTGGTGAAATCCCGCCTTAAAGTTATCCTCTCCATTGTCCAGTTCCACAGAACATAGAACATAGAACAATACAGCACAGAACAGGCCCTTCGGCCCACGATGTTGTGCCGAACATCTATCCTAGATTAAGCACCCATCCATGTACCTATCCAATTGCCGCTTAAAGGTCGCCAATGATTCTGACTCTAACACTCCAATGGGCAGCGCATTCCATGCCCCCACCACTCTCTGGGTAAAGAACCCACCCCAAACATCTCCCCTATACCTTCGACCCTTCACCTTAAATTTATGTCCCCTGTAACACTCTGTTGTTCCCGGGGGAAAAGTTTCTGACTGTCTACTCTATCTATTCCTCTGATCATCTTATAAACCTCTATCAAGTCACCCCTCATCCTTCGCCGTTCCAACGAGAAAAGGCCGAGAACTCTCAACCTATCCTTGTACGACCTATTCTCCATTCCAGGCAACATCCTGGTAAATCTTCTCTGCACCCTCTCCAAAGCTTCCACATCTTTCCTAAAGTGACTAGTCCATCAAACCATTCCTCTCTCTCTCTCTAGATCCTTTCCAACCTTGTCAATTTTCTCAAAATCACCAATTTCAGATGGCGATTTGTCCACCTTTCCGTTTTTCTGTGACAGGATACATTCTCCAGTTCAACTGCTTGATATCCTGATCCTTCGTCGATCACATTGGTGCAATAAAGGGATATGACAGACTTTATGATCACATAATACATGGAGTGGGACATGCCTACCGGGGGAAAAGGCCACAATAACGAGTGAAGGTACTATAGCTCTTCGTTCACGCCATCACGCGCCATATATCTGCAGTCTACAGTGAGACCTGCTAAATGTTTGTACAAAAAATAAGTAGAAAAACGGATGGCTGCACCTTCAGCATGTGTTGCATCCATCTCCACGGACTATAGGCTATATAATAGGATAGGGTAAAAGTAGCTGTGTGTAGGTTATTTGGAAGTGGGTGCACCATTATTATCGTAGTAGGTGAGCTTTCCACTTGCCTCACCGACACCACTTACTTCTTCCTCTCTAGAATCCAGAGGGGATTGAAATGGACAATCCTAATACAAACCAGTTAATGGAATAGTACTATTAAACATAAGTGAGATGTACTGGCCAGGTTCTGAGCCTCCTCTACGGCCAAATGCTAGCCACCCAACGCCGGGATGAAGAATGGTTCACCATCCAACTTGGGACCTTCCAACCGCTTCGTATCAACTTCGAGTTCTCCAGTTTCCTACTCTCCCTCCCCTCACGACATTTCAGGTCCAACCCTCCAACTCGGTACTACCCTGTTGAACTGTCCCACTAGTCGGCCTTCCTTCTAACATATCCACTCCAACCTTTGTTCCGACCTACGAACATCACCTCCAATCACACCTTCATATTGCCTTCCTAGATACCTTTCACAAGTCCTAAAATCCTTCCCATCTACCTTTCAACACCGTTCTCCATCCATACATTCCTACTGAAGGGCTTCTGCCCGAAACGTCGAAAATCCTGCTTCTCGGAAGCTGCCTCACCTACTGTGCCTTTCCAGCGCCACGCCTTTAGTCAAAGGTGAGATGTCATATGATAACGTAAAACATTCAAATGCCAGAGCACTTCTCGTTCGATTGAAACAAAAGTATAACATGTTAACCAATTCAGTGGTGCACAACGTTGCTGAAGGCATAGGGGCCACCAAATGTGGGGAATGCCATACATCTACTCGACACCAAAAGGATGAAATTGTGACAAGAGTCAATACTGTGCCAGTCCTAGTCCATTTATTGGACATACGGGGTGTGAATGAGAACGCGCAGAGGGTTAGGCAAATCATGAAAGAATGAACAGTGCAAAGTGAGGCATCTTATAAAGACCAAGCAGATCTCGTTATGGAAGCTGTGGATATACAGTTGGAGGGCCTATTGGTGAAGAAGGAACGTGCTAAAACAATCAATCATCTGATCGATAAGGAATGAGAGGGTGCTCAAAATATATATCACACACATCAATTGCTGCTTTAGCCCCCAATGGTAGTATTAGTCGTGCTCTAAAGACGCACATCAAACAACGAGAACGAAAAGTGCTCATGGAATCTGACATGCATCATGACAATTTTATGGATTATGAAGTGATTGAATGAAGCCCTATTCCACACTTTCGGAAATACTTGGAGGGAAATTAGACAAAGGATAATTTAAATAGTGAAAATCTACTTCAGTTGGAAAATAAACTAAAAATTCTGAAGGAGGAGAGAGGAGACATGACTATTCCACCTATTGTGGTACAATTAGCATGGTCAAATCACCTATACCGCACATCTTTGCACTGAAAGTTACCACTGACCAGGCAAACCTCGGTTGGAAATAGAGAGAGAGAGAGGGTGAAAGGGAGAGAGGGAGAGAGAGAGAGAGAGAGAGAGAGAGAATGAGAATGAGAGATCATCCAGGTTTCCTGATAAATGTCGAGTGTACCTTCGGTTAGAGAGAGAGGGTGTCATCCTCGGTTCCTACCCACTATCACCCCCTATAACTGTCTGGTGACACGGATTATAGCGAGCGAGGAAGAGAGCGGTAATCAGCCAGAGTTCTTACTCCTGGTCAGTGTCCAGTGATCGCTTGGTCAATGAGAGGGCGGAAGTCAGAAAGTGTTCCGCCTCCCAGTCACTGTCAAGTGAACCAAGGTTAGAGAGAGCTGGGGGAAATGTTCCAGGATTTTTGCTCCTCAACACTGTGCAGTGTCTTTCTATTGGAAGGATATGAAGTCCAGCAGAGTGAGGGATATCCTGGTTAAATATGAGTGAGAGGCTTTGCTTCAATAAAAAGAAATGTTTTGTCAGGTTTGACCTTGCAAAATTGCTCTGCAACGCTGATTTGTAAAAGCTGAAACCCTGTGTCTGTGTGAGAGGAATGATATCTGAATTTCACTCTGATAAATCATTTGTCAAACACTCCCTTTTCCCTTGTATATTCAATTTCTTCAAGCAGCACCTTATACCAGGATTGGTATAGCAAAGATTAGGAACAATGCGTCATTGTCTCTCCATGACCTGACAATCTCTCCATTACCTTAAAGGAAGTGAAGGATCGGGCGCTGCCAGAACTGTTATAAGATCGATTAGACATAGTGTAGAACTGTTTCAATGTTTCTCTACTATTAGTCCCTCACTTCAGACACAGGGTCAGCATTAAGCGCTTCCAATACAGCTACAGCACCGGTTAGATGCAGTGTCAAACTCTTTTTGCATTGCCCTGATAGGGTGTCAGAGATTCATATCAATGGACAGATGAAAAACAGAGCCTTCGGTCCACCTCATCCATCCTAACCAGATATGCGAATGTTTGACACCATTTGGCCCATATCCGATGTTGTAGACCAGGCCATACCCTCTCCAAGTATTTCAAGAAAGTAGCCCAGACCCTAACGTTTCTACTTATTTGAAGCAGGTGAAAAGTGCAAGCACCAGGA
>NW_026869318.1:93459-152941 GCF_020745735.1 Hemiscyllium ocellatum | reverse complement strand
TCAGGGCACCCAGAAGGATGTACGTAAAGCATCATTGAAGAGGTCAACATGTCCAATGACTCGCTGAAGACATTGGCATGTTACGGTCCAAAATAGAGAAGATTCATTCAGGAAGGCGGTGAACACATCAAGAGGTGAAGTCGAGGCATTGCAGGGAACACTTAAACCCCTAAACAATCCATCCACCCAACCGTTCCAGGAACCTCTGCCCCACACATGGCAGAAACAACTGAATTGGAGAGAGGAAGAAGGTCACCCTCAATCCTGAGGGACTGTCCGAAAGACGAGGCGAGAGATTCCTGAGCAGTCAGGCTTCAGGAGAGGAACAAACCGAAGGAAATGAATTGGGTGAAAGGAAAATAATGCTTCAGGTGAAAGGAAGGGTTAATCCTGAGATGCAACGTTTTTATTCGATGGAATTTACAGGAATTATGATTCTCGCCGGCAGACAGCTGGGGTGCTGGCTCACTGCCATGGAAACCCTGACACCTGCAATGCTGTCAAGGCTTTAAAACAGCTCCCTGAAAGTTTGATTAATGCACCTCCCCCCTCCCTCCCCAGGCCTGGCCCTCCCCTTGCCTCCCTCCCCAGGCCTGGCCCTCCCCTCCCCCTCCCTCCCCAGGCCTGGCCCTCCCCTCCCCCTCCCTCCCCAGGCCTGGCCTGGCCCTCCCCTCCCCAGGCCTGGCCCTCCCCTCGCCTCCCTCCCCAGGCCTGGCCCTCCCCAGGCCTGGCCCTCCCTTCGCCTCCCTCCCCAGGCCTGGCCCTCCCCTCGCCTCCCTCCCCAGGCCTGGCCCTCCCCTCGCCTCCCTCCCCAGGCCTGGCCCTCCCCTCGCTTCCCTCCCCAGGCCTGGCCCTCCCCTCGCCTCCCTCCCCAGGCCTGGCCCTCCCCTCGCCTCCCTCCCCAGGGGTGGACCTTTTCCTGGGGCCAACCGTTCCCCAGACTGAAAACCAAAAATATCACAACCGCACCATTTCTATTCCTGAAACATCCAAAAGCACTTCCCAACCATTTAAGCATTTTTGAATTGTCATCGCTGTTGTAATGTTGGAATTACAGAAATCAGTTCTTGCACGGTTTTAAAGAAAAATTGTAAGATTGTGAAGAGTGAATATATTTCTGGAGATTTATTCAATTCAAAAGGAAATGATTTAAATGTCATAATGTTTCGGCCTAGGCCACAAATGTGTGTTTGTTTACCCAGTTCACGTGTGGTGGACTTCCCCTTTTGTTTTTTTTCGGTTAGATTGGCAACTTCCAAATGTGACAATAGAATGTGAAGGCTGGCCAAGCAGTACCAAGCACCATCAGCAGAGGACAGTGCAGGATAATCTTTAAACCTAATACTGGCGATCACAAAGATCTGCTTTAATAAATAGCTTCTGCTGTTGATGCAGTCAGCAAACCTTGCATTCAAGACTGTAAGCATTTTGAAATTTCTCCTGCTGCCCCACATCCTTGCGTGAGCTCAATTGCATATCACCAAATATCGAATAGATTTATAAAATGGTTATAATACTTGAGGAGACAGCACCAGGAACCCAGTTCGATTCCAGTTTTGGGTGACAGTGTGGAGTCTGCACATTCTCCCAATGTCTGCACGGGTTTCCTTCGGATGCTCCGGTTTTCTTCCATAGTCCAAACATGAGGTGGTTTGGCCATGGGAAGGATGGGGTAGGGGCTGGGTCTGGTTGGGATGCTCAGCAGAGGGTTAGTATGGACTTGATGAGCAAATAGCCTCTTTCCACATGTCGGGATTCTATGAAATAATTTGTCCATCAGTCTGTGCTGGTCGCTCTTCGCAATCCCTTCCTTATCAATTCTTTTCTCCAAACCAATTCACCTTCGGAATCCATGATTGAATCTTCAGACACAACATTCCAGGTCCTGGATCACTTTAAATATTGGTGACCTCTGATTCTTAATCCTTTCACAGATGGGAACAACTCCTCCCTACTTTGTCTGCCTAGTTCCCTCGTGATTTTGAACATTTCTCTCAGATCTCCTCTCAACATGTTCAAAGGTGAACAGCCCTGACTCTGCTAATCTCTCCATCCAACTATAGCATCTCAACCCCAGAATCATTCCTGTAAATCGTACGAGTAAAAAATGAGGTCTGCAGATGCTGGAGATCACAGCTGCAAATGTGTTGCTGGTCAAAGCACAGCAGGTTAGGCAGCATCTCAGGAATAGAGAATTCGACGTTTCGAGCATAAGCCCTTCATCAGGAATAAGAGAGAGAGAGCCAAGCCGGCTGAGATAAAAGGTAGGGAGGAGGGACTAGGGGGAGGGGCGATGGAGGTGGGATAGGTGGAAGGAGGTCAAGGCGAGGGTGATAGGCCGGAGTGGGGTGGGGGCGGAGAGGTCAGGAAGAGGATTGCAGGTTAGGAGGGCGGTGCTGAGTTGAGGGAACCGACTGAGACAAGGTGGGGGGAGGGGAAATGAGGAAGCTGGAGAAATCTGAATTCATACCTTGTGGTTGGAGGGTTCCCAGGCGGAAGATGAGGCGCTCCTCCTCCAGCCGTCGTGTAGTTGTGTTCTGCCGGTGGAGGAGTCCAAGGACCTGCATGTCCTCGGTGGAGTGGGAGGGGGAGTTAAAGTGTTGAGCCACGGGGACCCAACCAGGACAACCTGTACCTACAACAAATCCGAAGCCTCCAGCAACAGACCTCCCTCCGGATCCTCCGCTCCACCCTTGCAGCCATGCGTCGCTACCTACACTCCCTGCAATCAGCCCTACCCCAGCTCAGGACAACACTCTCACAGACCTGCAAAGGACCCCTGCTGTTCTTCATCTACAGAAGAATCCACAAACTCAACAAACAGTTCTTCCTAGCCCTATCAGAGATTAAAGATTGCATCCGCTGCACCCGATGTGGCCTCCTCTATATTGGTGAGACAGGCCGCTTACTTGCGGAACGCTTCAGAGAACACCTCTGGGCCGCCCGAACCAACCAACCCAATCACCCCGTGGCTCAACACTTTAACTCCCCCTCCCACTCCACCGAGGACATGCAGGTCCTTGGACTCCTCCACCGGCAGAACACAACTACACGACGGCTGGAGGAGGAGCGCCTCATCTTCCGCCTGGGAACCCTCCAACCACAAGGTATGAATTCAGATTTCTCCAGCTTCCTCATTTCCCCTCCCCCCACCTTGTCTCAGTCGGTTCCCTCAACTCAGCACCGCCCTCCTAACCTGCAATCCTCTTCCTGACCTCTCCGCCCCCACCCCACTCCGGCCTATCACCCTCACCTTGACCTCCTTCCACCTATCCCACCTCCATCGCCCCTCCCCCTAGTCCCTCCTCCCTACCTTTTATCTCAGCCGGCTTGGCTCTCTCTCTCTTATTCCTGATGAAGGGCTTATGCTCGAAACGTCGAATTCTCTATTCCTGAGATGCTGCCTAACCTGCTGTGCTTTGACCAGCAACACATTTGCAGCTGTAAATCGTACATCCATTGCCTTTATATCCATCCTGATATGTGATACACTCAACTGGACAAATGACAATAATTGAGCCAAAACTGGTTATGTATGATGGTTCATTATAACCTTTTGTACTTTGTACAACTGCATGTAAAGCTCAGAATCCTGTATGTCTGATTAACCACTTCCTTAAACTACCCTGGGCCACCATCAGAGATTTGTACATATTTAATGAGAAGCCCCTCCTTACAGATTCAGCACTGTTGCAAAATGTCCTGCTTTGTGAGGGAGTGTGTGTGAGAGGGAGTTGGGTTTGTGAGGGAGTGTGTGTGTCTGTGGAGGGGAGTCGGGTTTGTGAGGGAGTGTGTGTGCGTGAGGGAGTTGGGTTTGTGAGGGTGTGTGTGTGAGAGGGAGTTGGGTTTGTGAGGGAGTGTGTGTGAGAGGGAGTTGGGTTTGTGAGGGAGTGTGTGTGAGAGAGAGTCAGGTTTGTGAGGGAGTATGTGTGAGAGGGAGTTGGGTTTGTGAGGGTGTGTGTGTGTGGGAGGGAGTCTGGTTTGTGAGGGGGTGTGTGTGCGTGAGGGAGTCGGGTTTGTGAGGGAGTATGTGTGAGAGGGAGTCGGGTTTGTGAGGGAGTGTGTGTGAGAGGGAGTTGGGTTTGTGAGGGAGTGTGTGTGGGAGGGAGTCGGGTTTGTGAGGGACTGTATGTGGAAGGGAGTCTAATTTATGAGGGAATGTGTGGGAGGGAGTCAGGTTTGTGAGGGAGTGTGTGTGGGAGGGAGTTGGGTTTGTGAGGGTGTGTGTGTGGGAGGGAGTCGGGTTTGTGAGGGACTGTATGTGGAAGGGAGTCTAATTTATGAGGGAATGTGTGGGAGGGAGTCAGGTTTGTGAGGGTGTGTGTGTGGAGAGCATTGGGTTTGTGAGGGAGTGTTTGTGGGAGAAAGTCCGGTTTCTGAGGAAGTGTGTGTGGAAAGGAGTTGTGTTTGTAAGGGTGTGTGTATGAAAGGGAGTCTGGTTTGTGAGGAAGTGTGTGTATGAGAGGGAGTCGGGTTTGTGAGGGTGTGTGTGTGGGAGGGAGTCGGGTTTGTGAGGGTGTGTGTGTATGAGAGGGAGTCGGGTTTGTGAGGGTGTGTGTGTGGGAGGGAGTCGGGTTTGTGAGGGTGTGTGTGTATGAGAGGGAGTCGGGTTTGTGAAGGTGTGTGTGTGGGAGGGAGTTGGGTTTGTGAGGGTGTGTGTGTATGAAAGGGAGTCTGGTTTGTGAGGGAGTGTGTGTGGGAGGGAGTCTGGTTTGTGAGGGGGTGTGTGTGGGAGGCAGTCTGGTTTGTGAGGGAGTGTGTGTGGGAGGGAGTCTGGTTTGTGAGGGTGTGTGTGTGGGAGGCAGTCTGGTTTGTGAGGGAATGTGTGTATGAGAGGGAGTCTGGTTTGTGAGGGTGTGTGTGTGTGGGAGGGAGTCTGTTTGTGAGGGTGTGTGTGTGTGTGGGAGGGAGTCTGTTTGTGAGGGTGTGTGTGTGTGGGAGGCAGTCTGTTTGTGAGGGTGTGTGTGTGTGGGAGGCAGTCTGGTTTGTGAGGGTGTGTGTGTGTGGTAGGGAGTCTGTTTGTGAGGGTGTGTGTGTGGAAGGGAGTCGGGCTTGTGAGGGTGTGTATGTAGGAGGGAGTCTGGTTTGTGAGGGTGTGTGTGTGTGTGTGGGAGGGAGTCGGGTTTGTGAAGGAGTTTGTGTTGGGAGTGTGTGTGTGTGTGTTTGTGTGAGGGAGTGTGTATATGTGTATGTGTGAGAGGGAGAGAGTCTGGTTTGTGAGGGGGTGTGTGTACATGTGTGTGTGAGAGAGGGAATGTATGTATGTGTATCTGTGTGTGAGGGAGTGTGTGTGTGTTTGTGAGGGAGTGTGTGTGTGTTTGTGAGGAAGTGTATGTGTGTGTATGTGAGGGAGTGTGTGTACGTGTGTGTGTGTGTGAGAGAGAGGGAATGTATGGATGTGTATCTGTGTGTGAGGGAGTGTGTGTGTGTTTGTGAGGGAGTGTGTGTGTGTTTGTGAGGGAGTGTATGTGTGTGTATGTGAGGGAGTGTGTGTGTGTGAAGGGGGATGTGTGTATGTGTATCTGTGTGTGAGGGAGTGTGTGTGTGTGTTTGTGAGGGAGTGTATGTGTGTGTATGTGAGGGAGTGTGTGTACGTGTGTGTGTGAGGGAATGTGTGTATGTGTATCTGTGTGTGAGGGAGTGTGTGTGTGTTTGTGAGGGAGTGTGTGTGTGAGGGAGTGTGTGTACGTGTGTGTGTGAGGGAATGTGTGTATGTGTATCTGTGTGTGAGGGAGTGTGTGTGTGTTTGTGAGGGAGTGTGTGTGTGTGTTTGTGCGGGAGTGTATGTGTGTGTATGTGAGGGAGTGTGTGTACGTGTGTGTGTGAGAGAGAGAGGGATTGTGTTAATGTGTATGTGACAGATGGTCTCAGTCTAGCTTTCCTGTGAGGTTATAAAAGTTTTCTGCACAATGACCCAATTCATTTCTCTGAAAATCAACCCCTCCCCCAAAGCCCTCCCCACATCCTGCCTACTCTGTGCAGAAAAACATCTCAGTGAATAGTGAGCTCTTTATAAAAGGTTGTTTTTTAATCTTTCCCCTGTGCCAGTCTCATTGAGGTAGCTCTCTCCAAGGATGCACTTACTGCCGGACTGCCCGTTGGTCCTGTGAGAATTCTCTGCCAGGACTCTGTTGCTGGTGTCATCATTTCTTCATTAGACATCACCATCCCTCCATCTGGAGCTGCACATTCGGGATATTAAGTACTCACCTCTTTAAGACCACCTGGCTGCTGATCCTGATGTGTCTGTTATAATTTAGGAGCTGAAAAGGAAGAAGTAACATTTCTTTCTTAGGTTCTCATGCTCTGCTAAATGCATAATAACCCTTACAGGGTAGATAACAGCGCCGCTATCATCCACACACCCAAACACTCACTGCTCATGGAGACAATGCAAGCTGTGGACAGCATCCAAGTCCCTGAGCCTACAGTAACCACACAGAGCAAGAATTGGGAAAATCCTAGCTTGCCTTCCTCCAGGGTGTCCTCCTCCTGCCCGCATCTCTCTCTCTCTCTCTCTCTCTGTCTAACTCCCCAACCTCTCAAAGCTTTGCTGTCCGTGGGGCATGGCTGCTGCAATCTTAAACCCTTTCCATTTAAACTACTTAGGACCCAACGGCCCCACATTACAACAAGAACTTTTATCTATATTGGCTTTTCAACAGAGCCAATGATACCAAGGGGTTTCACAGAAGATTGTAAACCAGAGTATGGTGCTGTGTCATTTGAGAAGGTATGGGGTCAAAAGGTTTGGTCAGAGGGCTGGATTTCTAAGCGGGGCCTCAGAGAAACATTGATATTATTATTGGCTCAGTGTCCTCAGGCAGTGTTCCCCAGCAGCAGGTCAGGATGGCGAGGGGTTTGCAGGGTTATTTACAAGTGATAGTTTTCCCAGGTACCCGCTCCCTTTGACCTTCAGATGGAAGTGGTTATGGGTTTGGAAGGCTCTATTTGAGGATTCTAACCAATGCTCTACCAGTGATTACTTTTTATTGATCATCTACCTGCCTCCAGTTTATCACTGAATGGACATATAGTGGACACCTGTACGCCACATCTGTCAATTCCTCTACTGCCTGCCCTGGGAGAATCCTCACCCAATCCTGGGTGGGACAGAATATCCTCCGTTAAAGATATAGAAGCCTGAAGCTGTTGTCTTTTGCTCCCATCACAAACCTCGCTGTCAAACCCACCACCCTCAATCAGCACCTCATTCCTCCGGGTCACCATTTCATTCCCCCCCACCATGGCATCATCTCACCCCCACCTCTCCTATTCCTGGTCGCTCCCTCAGGCTGAACCGCGCTGTTCACACAGAGTTCTTGTTGCTGCTGACCTATATTTCAGAGCCCACACCTCTGCATCTCCTTGCCACCTGTTGCGCTGCTGGCTCAGCTATAGTGACAGCTCCAGCAGTGTTCCTCTGGCCGTCCTGCCTGTCCATAAGATTCTGTTCAGCCCAGACTGTGCTGCAGGCACCAAGTTACCTTCCCCTGTACTCCCAAGCACAGGTTCCCAGCAAAGCAGAGTCTCTGTATTAAAATGCTCAGCACTCCTTTCAAATCTCTCTATAACCTTTCCTCCCCCAGCACTCCTCTACCATGCTCCTCCAATTCCACCCCATCCCTGATTTTAATCAGCCCATTTCTAGCTGCCAAGTTCATTCTCATCCCAAACCTCTATACCTTCATTGTGCTGTTTGATGTCTATCCCCTTAACCAGGCTTTCACTTGTTTCTCGGGTTCAGCAAACATTTCTATCGCATGAGGTTTGTGTGAAGCCAAATCAGAGGTAGTATTGACAAACAGGATCATGTGGGAGCTCTTATCGGAGTCTGTCCTCAGATGGCAATCGCTTTTTAACACCATTCCAGAATTGGCGGAGAGGGGGAGTCTCAAAGACAAATGATATCCACCACAAATGTAGTTTTCATGATCTGAAAGGTCTATTCTTTAAAATCGATGGTTTTTGGGTACATGTGTAGCCCACTGCAACCCCCCTCGCTAGCCTGGAGAATGCTGCTTGCAGTTGTATGAATTGCACTGATTTCTCAGTACTGGAGGGCCCAGCGAGATTTTGAGTCACCACAGGAAATGACATCATCAACCCAAGGAAACTCAAACATAAAAACAGAAAGCGGGCTACACCACCAGTGCTTCAGCCAGAGCCTCACTGAAGATGTTACCTAGTATGGTGACGAAACATCTGAAAGTGAACCTTCCAGCTCAGTGAGCAAACCTACATCCAGAACCTCAATCTGAGTTACAGATCTTCTCAAAACTCACTTAATGGGGGAACATTGTAGCAATAGTGAGCACAATATGGTGCAGTTCAAATTTGTTCTGGACAACAAAAAATACAGACTGCAAAAGACAGCTTTGGATTGAGGAAGGCAAATTTTATTAGAATAAAGCAGGACCTTGGGCACAGGAAACTGGGAACAACTCCTTGTGGGTAAGTTTACAGCAGAGCAATGGTGAGGGTAGGGGGCATTCAAAAAGGAGTTGGGGAGAGTACAGGGCCAACAAATACTCTTCTGAGGGAAATGTAGGAGCAATAAGTTCAGACAATCCTAGATAACAATGACAAAGAGAAGGAGTAGGGCTTTTAGCAAGTTCAAAAGGACCAACTCACCTGTGGCCCTGGAGGAGTACAGGAAATTCAGGAGGGAACATAAGAAAGCAATTAGAAGAGCAAAACAGGGACATTAGAAAGGACTTGTGACGAGATTAGGGAGGATCCAAAGATATTTTATTAAAACATTAAAGGGAAGAGGGTAACCAGGGAAAGAGTAGAGACCAAGGGGACATCCTACCTCATGTTGGAATGGTGTCGAATGAATACTTCCCTTTGGTTTTAATCTGGAAATGGAGAATGGAATTCAGGAAAAGGTACCTGAGGAACTTGCGCAGTTTGACATAGGAAATGGGGAGGCATTGGATGCTCTGTCAGGCTTAGAAACAAGTCAAATCCCCTGGCCTGGATGAATCGCATCTCAGGCTACTGTGGGACGCAAGGTAGGAAATTGCAGTGACTCTGGCACAGAATTTTAATTCCTCTCTGGCCATGGGGTAAGTACCAGAGTACTGGAGGACAGCTGATATGGTTCCACTTTTTAATAGGGGTGGTAGAGATGAACGAGGAAATTATAGACCGGTGAGTCTCATGTCAGTGGTAGGGCAACTATTAGAGAAAATTCTGAGGATGGAAATTAATTCCCATTTGGACAGGTATGGGTTAATTAGGCAGAGTCAGCATGGCTTTGTTAGAAGAAGGTCATATCTTTTATTTTGAAAATGTATCATGTGTGTGGATAAGGGAAGTTCAGTTGATGTCGTTTACATGGATTTTAGCAAAGCTTTTGACTAGGTCCCACGGGGAGACTGAGTGAGAAGGTTAAAGCACATGGATTTGAGGGAAACTTAGCAGGATAGATCATAAACTGGCTCCGTAATAGGACACAGAGGGTAGCGGTGGAAGGCTGTTTGAGTCACCAGAGGCCAGTACCCTGCCGTGTACCACAAGGATCAGATTGGGACCCTTATTGTTTGTTAGATACATAAATGATATAGATGAAAATGTGGGGGAATGTTCAGACAACAAATTTACAGACAACACCGAGATTGGTAGATTGGTTAACAGTGAAGATGATGGTTGTAGGTTACAGGAAGATACAGATGGGTTGGTCAGATGGACAGACCAATGACAGATAATCTTTAACCTGATAACTACAAGGTGATACACTTTGGAAGAAGAAACAAGATGAGGGAGTATTTAATGAATAAGGACACTGGGTAACTTAGAGGAGCAGAAGGATTGGAGGGTAATTATTCACAGATCCCTGAAGGCAGCAGAGCACGTGAACAGGAGGGTTAAGGCCGTATATGGGACACCTGCTTTCATTTAGTCATGGCAGAGAGTACTAAGAACAAGGATGTGATGCTGGAGTTGTACAGAGTGTTGGTCAGGCCACAGCTGGGGTAGTGTGTGTGTTTCTGGTCATCTCACTATAGGACAGATGTGCTAGCACTACAGGGGCTACAGAGGATGTTCACCAGGATGTTGCCTGGGATGGAGATATTGAGCTATAGGGAGAGACTAGATAGGCTTGGATTGTTTTCTTCAGAGCAGAGAAGGGTGACGGGGTTCATGATTGAGGTGTATAAGATTATGAGAGTGTAAACAGGGTGAATAGAGATCAACTGTTCCCCTCGGTTGAGGAGTCAATCAAGCATTGTTTTAGGGTAAAGGCCAGGAGATTCAGAAGGGATTTGGGAAAAATCTTGCTCACAGAGTGGGTGGTAGGAATCTGCACTGCCTGGTAAATAGGGGAGGCTGGAAACATTTAAAAAATATTTGGATGAGTAGTTCAACTATCATGAGATTCAAGGATAAGGGACGTGTGCAGGAAATTGGGATTAGTGGTCCAGTGGTAGTTATGTCAGAGCAAACTCGATGGGCCGAAGGGCCTTTTCTGTGCTGTGTGAATCTATGAAAGAACCAACATGACAAAACTGACACGATTTTGTGTGTAATTTACACATTGACCATGGATTCCCCCCAAAATGGAAAGTCTTTAATGTGACCTGATGGGTTTCTGCTCCGTGGATAATGAGGGAAAGTGAGTGACAGGGATGGTGTCTCCGTCAGGAGTGAGATTCTGATCGAACTGTAGCTGGCTAGTAGCCAGCACTGAGCTGGAAATGAATGGTCCTGTCGTCACAGCTGACTGAGTACAGAGGGATAGGACAGGCTGACATCACTAAGACAGCACACACCCTCCTGAACTACTGCAAAGAGACGGAGTCAGGATTCCCAGCCCTGGAACTGTTCAGCTCGGAGGTTCCTGCAAAAATATGGCAGGTTCAACTCGAAATCAAATCACTGCTCTTGTGAAATTTCATCAGTGCAAGGCTGACTATTGAATCTCAACCTCTCTGCAAAACCTCTCACACTTTCACTCCCTCCACAAGTTCCCAGAACACCTGTGGCACCGTTTATTCTGCTTGGAACAGCAATGTGTTGTAGTTCTACCAGTGTCTTAACTCCTGGAGTTGTGTCTTGCCGGTGTACAGATCTGTGTGAACCCAACACTTGCCATTTACCTTCCCCAACTGGATTATCATAACATGTACAAAAGTGTGAGCAGACCAATCAACTACAGTAGGCATCACAGCAAAGTCCCCTTCACTTTCCAGCAGAAACCATGAGTGGAGACTGGAGTAGGGGAAGATCCCTGAAAAGGGACTTTGGGAGTTCCCTGGATAGGAATTGAAGTGAAGGAGGAGAGGTGGGACCTGGAGTCAGCAGACAGAGCTGAGGTAACTGATGAGGCACGGGCCTCACTGGATAATTTCTCCAACTGCTAACCATCACCTCCCTCACTTTTGATGGTGTGTGGTACCTGTAATGGGCTTGGCATGGTGAATGTCCAATTGGAAAGATGGGTGATTTACCCGTGGTGGTTAATAGATGGAAGAATATACCATGGGTAATGTAGTGATGGGGAAAAATGGTCAGTTTTGTGTGATTGCAGTGCTAGATGTAAAAAAAAAACTAATCCCCATACTGTTACTAACAGAAATGTTATGATCCGTGTGAAATCAGGTAAAGAGATCAAAGCCAAAAGCCGAAACCCTAGACCTCTCAATCCATGTGTTTCCTTATTACAGTTACCCACGAAGTAACTGGGACAGGGAAAGGTTCATTTTTAAAAATCACATTCACATTGACCTTCATGTGATATAACTTAGCTCAGATTTCTGCCAAACTTACACTAATACGATATTTTTCCAAGAATTCTGTGCATTTCAAACCACTGGGTTACTGATTACATTTGGAACAGGCCATTAGACACAGTAGGATCTGCCCTAGTTTTTGTGCCTGAACTGAACCTCCTCCAACCCTGTTAATCTCAACCTAGTAGCAACATCCCCTCCAATTTTTGTTCTGCCAGCATGGATGTCTGGATTATATAGTTAAACCAGATAGGAAGACTTAAGGTGGGATGGCACGGTGGCACAGTGGTTAGCACAGCTGCCTCACAGCGCCAGAGACCTGGGTTCAATTCCTGCCTCAGGCAATTGACTGTGTGGAGTTTGCACGTTCTCCCTGCATCTGTGTGGGTTTCCTCCCACATAGGTGAATTGGCCATGCTGAATTGCCCATAGTGTTAGGTTAGGGGTATGGGTGGGTTGCGCTTCGGCGGGTCAGTGTGGACTTGTTGGGCCGAAGGGCCTGTTTCCACACTGTAAGTAATCTAATCTTAAAAAAAGGTGGAGGATGTTGGAGTGTGTGTGCAGGATTTTTTTGTAGAGTTTAGGATAGGAATAGGTTGAGAGTTTGAATTGGAGTTGAGATTAAGTTTAGGATTATACTTTAGGAGAACAGACTCCAAAGAAAGGGTTTGTAGATGCTTTGTTTTATGAATATTTCATAAAATATTTAAATTGCACTTGGGGGTGAAATGTGGACAGAATGATCATATTTGCTGTAAATGGAGTCTTGGTTATCAGTCAGTGCTTCCCGCCTATACCACACATTTACTCCATGTGTTAGATTTCAGTGGCAGATACCTCCTGTCACTGCACCTGAGGAACAGTGCACTCTGGTCTGTCTGGAAGAATAGCAGAACTCAAAGCAATCCCAGTTGTCTGCCCACTATCACATGGGATTGGTGCAGCATTAGAAACTTCAAGTACTCAAGCCCAATTCTACCCTTAACCCTCGCACTTTTCCCTTCCATGAGGAGCAGGGGCTCTCCTGGTCTGGGGGGGTTAGCAACAGAGACCTCTGAGCCAAGTCAGTACAGACCAGGGGCTTCCTCTGGGATTGGCCAGCCTGTGGGCACTGGTCCATTTGTATCAAGGGGATTGGGGGCTTCAGAGAGAAAGCAGGAGAATGGAATTGGGAAACTTATCAGCCATGATTGAATGGCGGAGCAGGCTCGATGGGCTGAATGGCCTAATTTCCGCTCCTATGTCTTAGGTCTTATGGGAATGAATGAAACAAAAGTATTGCTGGAAAAATTCAGCAAACAGCATCTGTGAAGAGAGATCAAAGTTAACGTTTCGGGTCCTTTCTAGATGAAGATGCTTCGCTTCCTGCTAGATATCAGAGTTTTTTTGCAAATTTCCGAGTTAGTAGCAAATTTCCAAATTTGTTGGTTATGTGGTTGTTTCTCTATCTAAACATCATCAGCTGTCAATTCTGTAAATAGATCCTATAAAACTGATAGCATTTTAATGAAATGTAACTTGGTTCAGTCCAAAGCAGTGACTCTGTGTCGGGTTTTGTAAAAAGCCACGCTACCTCTGATACCTCGGGACAGAGAGAGAAATGAGTAAGTGCTGGGGAAGTTGTTCGGTTCAGATTGTCTTGCAGTAGCTGACATTGGGCATCTTCACACACGCTTCTCAGATGGAGCCGAGGGTCTGACTTCATTTGGTATAGGACGGTGTTATGCATTTCTCCTTCAGTGAGGAAGACATCAAGAAACAACGATTCACAAGGACTCTTAGGTTTGTAGTCCTTCTCTATTTACTGGACGTTAAACAGTGATTGAGGGCAAAAGAGGGTGGTGGGAACTTGAAACAAGCTTCAACTCCACCATGGGGCAAAACAATTAAACATCAACTCCACTGTGGGGCAAAACTGTCAAACATCAACTCCACCGTGGGGCAAAACAATCAAACATCAACTCCGCCGTGGGGCAAAACAATTAAACATCAACTCCACCGTGGGGCAAAACAATTAAACATCAACTCCACCGTGGGGCAAAACTGTCAAACATCAACTCCACCGTGGGGCAAAACAATTAAACATCAACTCCACCGTGGGGCAAAACAGGCAAACATCAACTCCGCCATGGGGCAAAACAATTAAACATCAACTCCACCGTGGGGCAAAACAATTAAACATCAACTCCACCGTGGGGCAAAACTGTCAAACATCAACTCCACCGTGGGGCAAAACTATCAAACATCAACTCCACCGTGGGGCTACAGAAACTCAAACGTCACCTCCATCTGAATGAGATTACTGACAAGAGACTAGAATATAGAGCAAGGAGGACGAAGCCACCAGTAAAGGGACATCAGTTGTAGGTGTGAAGCCGATGTCAGGCTCTGTCACCTGTGGGTCTATACTTCAGCAATGCTTTGGTTGCTTCTCTGTTTGACATTCTCAAAAAGGGGCCCAGCTTAAACAAGTCATGTTGCTGCATCTTCCCTCGGCTTGTGTGTCATCCATCGGTAGCTCCAACGAGGTAAAGTCCCCACAGTGCTAGTGGATCTTAGGGCTGCCTTCTCACTGGACAGAGACAACTAGCTATGGTTTACCCTGAGGGTCAACATGCCTTAAGTGAAGGGAACAATTGAGAGGGAGAGTTCTTCAATGTAACCTCATTGGAACTGAACCCACATTGTTGATATCACTCTACATCATAAACTAGCCATCCAGCCAATTGAACTAACCGATCGCCATGCACCCAACAACTGCACATTGTTAGTGGCCCCAGCACTACCTGCTGACAGAGCAGTAAGTTCTCTCCTTTTCATTGGTATTGAGAGGTACTCATACCAGTCAGTCTCCATTTGGATTTGTGGCATAGCTGTGAGAAGTTCAGCTGTTAGAGACCTGGCTGGGTAGCCCTCCTCACTGATGAGCTAGCTCGCTCCGCTGATGCTTATGGTATCTCATTCTTTCACAGCTATTGTTATTCTTCAGACTTTGGTTTTTAATCAGATTAATTTGCTTAACTGATTTGTTCACACTTCTAAAGAAAGTGCAATAGCAATAGTCTGCTTCTTACCAATATTCTGCTCTTGATCAAAATTCTGTCCCTGATTAATATTCTGCTACTGATCAATAAGCAGCCCGTGGTCAGTCTAAAACTCCTGGTCAATAGTCTGTTCCTGATCAAAATATAGCGTTTTGGTAAATCCTGATTGATCTCACATTTTGATCAATGTCCTATTCTTGATTCACCTGATGAAGGAGCGTCGCTCTGAAAGCTAGTGTGTTTCCAATTACACTTGTTGGACTATAACCTGGTGTTGTGTGATTTTTAACTTTGTGCACAATTCTTGATTGTTACTCAACCCCTGATCAATAATAGTGCTCCTGATCAATATTGTCCACTATTTGTGCGTCAATGTATAGTACTTTGTGTTCTCTGTACACAGCAGTGCCTGTGAACTGATGCACAAAATACTTTATCTGTATACAAACAGTGAGGAGGGGAAGAAAGGAACAGAATAGGAAATAGAAGGATGAAAATTAAAAATGAAGTTAAGCCTGGACCTGTGGATATAGAACTAACAGAAGAATGTGGAAATGAGACTGGAGAGTGTGTAGAGCAGTGTATCTGATCCATGTGGGGGGCAGAGTGTGTAAGACAGGGTAGTTAAACTGAATGGGGGGAGACTGTGTAAGGCAGAATATTTAATCAGATTGTTCAAGGTGAACGTGTAAGGTAGGGTGCAGTTCCTAGGGAATAGGATGTATATATTTTTTAAAAAACTATCAGCAAATTGAAGGATAAGATTAAAATGTAGGGAGATCTAAGGTTAATGATGACAAAATTTGAAGTGGAAGTGTTTGTGGTGGTATATGCAGGTAGAGAGTTATAATTTTCCCATCATGTTATCATAGAGACCTTCTGTCTACACTTCAAGATAATGTTTGCTGGCTTTTGATGTGGATTGGTTCAGTTCCCACGCCTGTTGAAGTTTTCACGAAGGCCCTGCTTTCTTGACCTAGCCCCTGGCCTGAGGAGTACCACTCGTGATCTGTCTCTGATCAGATAGTGGAACTGTGGTAACTTTACAACGTACCTTGGATTTTAAAACTGTACTGTGTCCAGTACTCAATGTTCATGCCTTCTATTCTACCAAAGCCTCATTTATCTCTTAGATTTCCCTCACCCTGTTTCCATGGTGTTGGAGTGGTTTGTCCTCTCACCCCTGCACCCAGCCATCAGACTGCCTCAGTTAGGCAATCACACAGTGGATTCAGCCAGAGATAGTTCCTCAAATCAACAGCTAATCCCAAGCCCACAGAGCAGTTAGTAAAGGATGATTCCTCCTTCAGTGTTAACTTCTACAGTCACCATCTACTGCCAAGTAAGAGTAAATCAGGAGAGGGTTAGCAGCAAGAGAGTGGCTGTGACTGGAGTGCCAAAAGATTGAATAAGTGGGCTGGACACAGATTCTTCACAGTGTGGGGCTGGACTGTAACTAAGGGGTTGAATGGGGCAGAGTGGGAGTTCTTGAGTGAAGGAGAGTAGTTTGGTGCTTCCTGGGAATTATTAAAACCAAGATTTAGTAACCTTTACAAATAAATCCCATATTTGGATTCTGATCTAGAATGCATAACTTTTAAAATCTGATTGAAGATTTGTAGCTCGGGTATCCGTTGTTGTGGTTCTGCTCGCCGAGCTGGAGGTTTTTGCTGCAAACGTTTCGTTCCCTGGCTAGGGAACATCATCAGTGCTATTGGAGCCTCGAGGCTCCAACAGCACTGATGATGTTCCCTAGCTAGGGAACGAAACGTTTGCAGCAAAAACCTCCAGCTCAGCGAGCAGAACCACAACATGCATAACTTTTGCAAACTGAAATATCCCAGGGTCTGTTTTACTGGGATAAGGTAGCAGAGGCTGCCAACACCATTGGATTTATTAACCCTGGTCTTCACCTTCAGGAGGGAATGGTGAGGGGAAGTTAGAGGAAGAAAATAGAACTATGGGAAGTTCAGGGATTTAAAAAGCTGCTTCAGAAGGACTGTGGCTGCACCAGGTGAGTTAAAACAACCTGCATCTAAAGTGTGTGGTATGTTATCATCAATACTTTGAGAGCACAGGTGTTCTTCAAAAAAAATCAAAAGATTTAGCCCGCGATCAGCGCTGAGTCTAAAAGATTAGTTAAACACAAAGACTGTTCTTTCTCTGTCAGGATACAAACCGAAATCAGAAACATCACAGGTAAGTTGTAAAATATGACTTACAGTATCCAGTATGTGTTAGGGTCCACAAATGGATGTGATATGAAGGTAGGCTTAGATTTAGCTGTGATATCCTCTACAATCTGATAATTTGTCAACACCTAATATTCCGATACTGAAAACTGGAAATGAAGGGCAACTTGAGTTCATTGACCAGTAGCCCACTGAGTGTCACCACCTTCAGGAGATGGGGAACTGTACCTGAGGGAGAGTCAGCACCTTCAGGAGAGGAAAACAGCAATTAATTGAGAATGATATTATTTTTAAATTTCCAAATGTTCCATCAGCAATTTTAGGGAATATTCATTTGGATATACAAACTAATGAAAAACAAACTCCTCTTTTTGCAGTTTTGACGTTGAGAATGGACCATCTCCGGGTCGGAGTCCAATGGACTCGCAGGCGAGTCCAGGACTGGTGCTACATCCAACATTCCCTCAGAGCCAGCGTCGGGAGTCATTTCTTTATCGGTCTGACAGCGATTACGATATGTCACCCAAAACAATGTCCCGAAATTCCTCCGTGACAAGTGAAGTGTGAGTACGGCTTTATTATTTGTTTTTTAATTGTCTGTAGATATCTTTTATACAAGAGAGCTTCATGGCAGTGTACACTCCCTGTCTATAGAATCTTATTTCCTGGTTATATATCTCAGACTACTTTTAATGTCAACATTTCCCATTATATATGCATATGTCCATATTCAGACTGGGATTTATTCATATAAATGTGTCACATTTTAATTATACCTTCCTTTCAAGTTTTATGTGCCTAACCCCTTTAGAGATACTTTGAAGCTCCAGTGAATTCAACATCTCTTCCCAAATTCCAGTAGCCTTTTATACGGAATGAGAAACAAGAATATCAAATGAAAAAGAGCTTCTGTGCATGAACACTGAAATCCTCCTGCTGCAGTCTCTTCACATCACACAATGTTAGTGCAGTGGTTAGGTGGGCAAATTGAATCTTGTCAGTCATTGCAACAGGAATGGAATATAAGGTGAGGATGTTGTGCTGCAGTGGTACAAGGACCATATCTGGAGGACTGTCTTTACTTTTGGTCAGTTACAGTAATGCTTTAGAAGCAGTTCACAGAAGGTTCACTCACTCATTTCTGGGATAAAAGGACTTATCTTATGAAGAAAGGTTCAAAAGGTTAGGTTTCTACTAATTGGAGTTTTGAAGACTGAGAGATGTTCTCTTTGAAACAAACAAGACCTTGAGGGGGCCCCTGGACTGGGAGAGCCAGGTTTAAGTCCCACCTCTCCCAGAGGTGTATAATAACATCTCCGAACAGCTTCATTAGAACCATACGGTGGATACCTGGATGATGTTCATCTTATGTAGAGACTAAAACAAAGGGGAGATAATCAAAGTCTAAGAGATCTTCTTTCAGGACAAAGCAGAAAACAACTACTTACCTCCTTACTATTGAGGGATCATCCCTGCAGCAATAACTGGCCCAGTAGCTACGAGCATTAGGCGTGATTAATAGTTGCATATCACAGAAACGGATCAGACCCACTAGTAACAGCAAGTGAGATCTGCTAATATAACTGTGATATAAAAGGCCTTGTGTCCCTCACCAATTAGATCAGTAATTATGGGAAAGTATCATTGTTTAATGATAGTTTCTTCTGACTTAGGGTTGCAAATTTTCAAAACATTTTCAACAAGGTGAATCATTTGCCTAGATTTAATGCACTTATACTTTCTGGCCTTAAAGTGACAGGCTTTAATTATAGTTTCACCTGAGTATTCACTTAATAATTTGAGATAAAAGTCTTTGTACCGCTGCTTGAGCTGTATGCTGGTAAAGGAGCTTACTCGACCATTTCACCCATTTCTCAACACAGCACGACTGAATCCACAAGTTATTGAATCCATCTGTTACTCAGTCATTCAATATTTAACACACCCTTTACCAAACCCAATGGTTAATTAACCTTTCTCTTATCAAATATACCCTTTGTCTATCCCATTGGTGTTAAACACATCCATTATCGAAAATAGCAGTTATCCAAACTGTCAGTTATTGAAACGTTGGATATAGAACCTACTCCCTACCTTTTTATTCCAGCCATTTCATTAGAATGAGGATTGGACTAAGTTATTATCGCATTGTTTCTTGAGGGATTTTGCTGTGCACAGATTGGCTGTCACATGATACAAGTGACTAAATTTCACAAGTATTTCATTGGTTCGAGAACATATTTGGAAAATCCTGAGTTGGTGAAAGGTACGATGAGAAATGTCATTCTTCACAAAAGGCAGGTTTCCCATTCCATTCGGCTGGCTGGGACAATCCACTCTTATAATACTCTTTCTCTTTAATAAGACCACCTTCTGACATGTGGTCTCCACTACTATACTCTGATCCCTAAGCATGTACATCCTATGTAGGTTTTTAATTTTGGGTTATATGGAGATTTTACTCATTGGCTACAGGATCTTTCTTATTTCTGAGACATAGTGATCACATTTGCTCAGTCTTCTGCAGCCCAGGACTATGTAAATATTGACTGAAACCTTTAAACCGCTGACACTGATGGGGACCTCCACTCATCCGCAATATATCTGCCTTTGTACGTGACATCTGGCAGTTTTCAGACCACTGAGCATCATGCATTGAGCACAGACGGGGAAAACAAGGCACTAGTACCTATCACTTTGTAACTTCCAGGAATAATCTGATTGATTTCTCCATCATGTGATAATTTAGGAAAAGCCTGACAGGTTGTTTACATTGTGTAAAACGTGAGGTCTGCAGATGCTGGAGATCAGAGCTGAAATCGTGTTGCTGGTTAAAGCACAGCAGGTCAGGCAGCATCCAAGGAACAGGAAATTCGACGTTTTGGGCCAGAGCCCTCCTGATGAAGGGCTTATGCCCGAAACGTCGAATTTCCTGTTCCTTGGATGCTGCCTGACCTGCTGTGCTTTAACCAGCAACACATTTTCAGCTGCTTACATTGTGTCCTGGCCAGATGTACCTCAGGTACTCAACACAAAATTAACAGGTAATCTGAGCGAGAGCACCGCAGATGCAGGAACTGCAGGAAGCAGGGCAGATACAGGTGATACAGAGAGAGAGAGAGACAGGGAACAGGAACACAGGAGGTGCAGGAACTATAAGAAACCATAGGTACACAGAGACAGGGAACAGGAACACAGCAGATACAGGAGCTACAGCAAACAGGGTAAATACAGGTGATGCAGAAAGAGACAGGGAACAGGAACACAGTAGATACAGAAAATACAGGAAACAGGATACATCCATGAGATACAGACAGGCAGAGAACAGGAACACAACAGACAGGAGCTACAGGATGAAAGTGAGGACTGCAGATGTTGGTGATCAGAGTCTAGATTAGAGTGTTGCTGGAAAAACACAGCAGGTCAGGCAGCATCCGAGGAGCAGGAAAATCGACGTTTCGGGCAAAAGCCCTTCATCATCAGAAATGAGATAACAAGAATCCAGAGAAAGTATATTCCTGTTAGGGTGAAAGGGAAGGCTGGTAGGTATAGGGAATGCTGGATGACTAAAGAAATTGAGGGTTTGGTTAATAAAAAGAAGGAAGCATATGTCAGGTATAGACAGGATAGATCGAGTGAATCCTTAGAAGAGTATAAAGGAAGTAGGAGTGTACCTAAGAGGGAAATCTGGAGGGCAAAAAGGGGACATGAGATAGCTTTGGCAAATAGAATCAAGGAGAATCCAAAGGGGTTTTACAAATACATTAAGGACAAAAGGGTAACTAGGGAGGGAATAGGGCCCCTCAAAGATCAGCAAGGCGGCCTTTGTGTGGAGCCACAGAAAATGGGGGAGATACTAAATGAATATTTTGCATCAGTATTTACTGTGGAGAAGAATATGGAAGATATAGACTGTAGGGAAATAGATGGTGACATCTTACAAAATGTCCAGATTACAGAGGAGGAAGTGCTGGATATCTTGAAACGGTTAAAGGTGGATAAATCCCCAGGACCTGATCAGGTGTACCCGAGAACTCTGTGGGAAGCTAGAGAAGTGATTGCTGGGCCTCTTGCTGAGATATTTGTATCATCGATAGTCACAGGTGAGGTGCTGGAAGACTGGAGGTTGGCAAACGTGGTGCTACTGTTTAAGGAGGGTGGTAAGGACAAGCCAGGGAACTATACACCAGTGAGCCTGACCTCTGTGGTGGGCAAGTTGTTGGAGGGAATCCTGAGGGACAGGATGTACATGTATTTGGAAAGGAAAGGACTGATTAGGGATAGTCAACATGGCTTTGTGCATGGGAAATCATGTCTCACAAACTTGATTGAGTTTTTTGAAGAAGTAACAAAGAAGATTGATGAGGGCAGACAGTAGATGTGATCTATATGGACTTCAGTAAGGCGTTCGACAAAGTTCCCAATGGGAGACTGATTAGCAAGGTTAGATCTCATGGAATACAGGGAGAACTAGCCATTTGGATACAGAACTGGCTCAAAGGTAGAAGACAGAGGGTGGTGATGGAGAGTTGTTTTACAGACTGGAGGCCTGTGACCAGTGGAGTGCCACAAGGATCGGTGCTGGGCCCTCTACTTTTTGTCATTTACATAAATGATTTGGATGCGAGCATAAGAGGTACAGTTAGTAAGTTTGCAGATGACACCAAAATTGGAGGTGTAGTGGACAGCGAAGAGGGTTACCTCAGATTACAATAGGATCTGGACCAGATGGGCCAATGGGCTGAGAAGTGGCAGATGGAGTTTAATTCAGATAAATGTGAGGTGCTGCATTTTGGGAAAGCAAATCTTAGCAGGACTTATACACTTAATGGTAAGGACCTAGGGAGTGTTGCTGAACAAAGAGACCTTGGAGTACAGGTTCATAGCTCCTTGAAAGTGGAGTCGCAGGTAGATAGGGTAGTGAAGAAGGCGTTTGGTATGCTTTCCTTTATTGGTCAGAGTATTGATTACAGGAGTTGGGAGGTCATGTTGCGGCTGAACAGGACATTGGTTAGGCCGCTGTTGGAATATTATGTGCAATTCTGGTCTCCTTCCGATCGGAAAGATGTTGTGAAACTTGAAAGGGTTCAGAAAAGATTTACAAGGATGTTGCCAGGTTAGGGTATCTGAGCTACAGGGAGAGGCTGAACAGGCTGGGGCTGTTTTCCCTGGAGCGTCGGAGGCTGAGGGGTGACCTTATAGAGGTTTACAAAATTATGAGGGGCATGGATAGAGTAAATAGGCAAAGTCTTTTCCCTGGGGTTGGGGAGTCCAGAACTAGAGGGCATAGGTTTATGGTGAGAGGGGAAAGATATAAAAGAGACCTAAGGGGAACTTTTTCACGCAGAGGGTGGTACGTGTATGGAATGAGCTGCCAGAGGAAGTGGTGGAGGCTGGTACAATTGCAACATTTAAGAGGCATTTGGATGGGTATATGAATAGGAAGGGTTTGGAGGGATATGGGCCGGGTGCTGGCAGGTGGGACTAGATTGGGTTGGGATATCTGGTTGGCATGGACGGGTTGGACCGAAGGGTCTGTTTCCATGCTGTACATCTCTATGACTCTATCAAGACTGATGTGCATTTGACTTGCAGTCCAAAATATGAGTCACAAATTATCAACAGAATAGGAGTTGGACAGAGTTATAAAGCTACAGGAGCTACAGGAATCAGACAGATACAGAGGGACAGGGCAGGAGACCACAACAGATACAGGAGCCACAGAAAACAGGGCAGATACAGGTGATACATAGAGACTGGGAAGATGAACACAGCAGATATAGGAGCTACATGGAATAAACAGATACAGGAGATACAGAGAGACACAGAGCAGGAATTCTGCAGGTACAAGAAGTGCAGAAGTACAGATAAAGATTTAAATCAGATTCTCCCCTCCCTCCTTCACTGTTCTAGTGAGTAGAGACTGTCGACATGAGTATGTCTCCATAGCTAAAGCCTCTCTACTTTGGTGTCACCTGAGTAAATCGCTGTATTGCTGACTGTCTCTGTCTGTATCTCTTCCTTCATCTTGTCTCTATCCCTTACTGCCTCATTCAGTTCTCTGATGCCCTCTTAGTTTACCTTACTCTATTTCTCTCCCTCTGCCAATACCAGCTTGCATTTGTGTAGCACCTTTAACAAAGTAGAACATCCTAAGTTGTTGCAGACAAATGTCCTCAAATTTTACCTCGCTCTCTCTTTCTAACTCAGTCCAATGTCCATTCTGTTGATAAATTGTGACTCATATTTTAGTCTGCAAGTCAAATGCACATACCATGCTTCTCAACTCTGTGACTTGACTTTTAAAAATAACTACCCAGACATCAGATTTTCAGTTTCTATGGGCGGGCTAGATCTGATGTTGGGACAGGAGGAAGGTATTGTGAGCAGGTGTCCTGGCTTGAGGCTTTGGCACTGTGTCTGAAAAGATTTTAAAGACCATAAAATGTCTCCCATTTTTCCAATTACGTAGACCCTAGGGCTTACGATGGAATATAGTAGCAAACAGTGTTTGTTTTAACAAGGAGACATACTGTTCAAAGATTTAAGGAGCAGAACATTTAACTGCTTTGACAGTTTGATAGGTCCCATTCATAGCTGCTTTTCACAGGCCTTCGTGTGAGTTTTATCAGTTAATTCTGACAGGTTTGTCGATAGTTCCTTGACATTTAATAAGTTTCTGCCTTTTTAAACAAACAATGAAGTATACTTTAAAAATCCAAAAGGCACCATATCCGCCCCCCCCCCAGAAGGTGTCTGGGACCATATTTGAAGGGTATCCCAGTTTCCAAAGAAAAGGACAAAGTTTTGACCTGCTTTTTCTGGTCTTACTCTGCTAATGTAAATGAACAGCTGTCTCTGTGATACAGGCCTGTGTGAATCATGATTCAACACACAAATGAAAATGGAAATGTCATTCACTAGTGTCAGCACAGCTTCATGAAGGGCAAGTCATGCTCAGCAAACTTGCTGCAGTTCTTTGAGGATGTAACGAACAAAATGGATAATGGGGATCTGGTGGATGCGGTATATTTAGATTTCCAGGAAGCATTTGACATAAAAGACTGATCCAGAAGGTTAGGTCCCAAAAGTTAAAGATAGACTATTGGTTTGAATACAGGACTGGCTGACTGACAGAAAGCAGAGAATCGGGATAATTGGGTGCTCTGGGTGGCAAACTAACAAGTGGGTGCCATATGGTTCATTTTTTTTTAGATTAGACTTACAGTGTGGAAACAGGCCCTTCGGCCCAACAAGTCCACACCGACCCGCCGAAGCGCAACCCACCCATACCCCTACATTTACCCCTTACCTAACACTACGGGCAATTTAGCATGGCCAATTCACCTGACCCGCACATCTTTGTGACTGTGGGAGGAAACCGGAGCACCCGGAGGAAACCCACGCAGACACGGGGAGAACGTGCAAACTCCACACAGTCAGTCGCCTGATTCGGGAATTGAACCCGGGTCTACAGGCGCTGTGAGGCAGCAGTGCTAACCACTGTGCCACCGTGCCGCCCACATTTCTCAGATCACATCTATTTACAATCTGTAAAATGATCCCCAAGAAGACACCAAGTGTAACATCACAAAATTCACAGATGATACTAAAATAGGTGGGAAAATGTGGGCTATGATTAGGAGATAAAGAGTTTACAGATGGATATTGATAAGCTAAGAGAATAGGCCCGAATCTGACAGATGGAGTTTGATGTTTACCAGTGTTAGTTGTCTATTTTAGCTGGAAAAATAAAAGGGCAAATTATTATTTAAATGGGAATCAGATTCAAAGTACATCAGTGCAGAGGGATCTTGGTGTCTTTGTGCATGAATCGCAGAAAGTGGGTTTGCAGATGCAGCATATAATAAGAAAGGCAAATGGAATCTTGGCATTTATTGCAAAAAGACTGGATTACGAAAGTAAAAAAGTGTTGTTACAATTATATAGGGCGTTGGTGAAACCACACCTGGAGTACTGTGTCCAGATTTGACCTCCTTACTTGAGGAAGGATGTGATAGCACTGGAGGCAGTTCAGAGGAGGGTCACCAGGTTGATGCCAGGGATGAAAGGGCTGGTGTACAAGGGGCTGGTGTACAAAGGGCTGGTGTACAAAGGGCTAGTGTACAAGGGGCTGGTGTACAAAGGGGCTGGTGAAGAAAGGGCTGGTGTACAAGGGGCTGGTGTACAAGGGGCTAGTGTAGAAAGGGGCTGGTGTACAAAGGGCTGGTGTACAAAGGGGCTGGTGTACAAGGGGCTGATGTAGAAAGGGGCTGGTGTACATGGGGCTGGTGTACAAAGGGGCTGGTGTACAAGGGGCTGATGTAGAAAGGGGCTGGTGTACAAGGGGCTGATGTAGAAAGGGGCTGGTGTACAAGGGGCTGGTGTACAAGGGGCTGGTGTAGAAAGGGGCTGGTGTAGAAAGGGCTGGTGTACAAGGGGCTGGTGTACAAGGGGCTGGTGTAGAAAGGGGCTGGTGTAGAAAGGGCTGGTGTACAAAGGGCTAGTGTACAAGGGGCTGGTGTACAAGGGGCTGGTGTACAAGGGGCTGGTGTAGAAAGGGGCTGGTGTACAAGGGGCTGGTGTACAAGGGGCTGGTGTAGAAAGGGGCTGGTGTACATGGGGCTGGTGTAGAAAGGGGCTGGTGTACAAGGGGCTGGTGTACAAGGGGCTGGTGTAGAAAGGGGCTGGTGTACAAGGGGCTGGTGTACAAAGGGCTGGTGTACAAGGGGCTGGTGTACAAGGGGCTGGTGTAGAAAGGGCTGGTGTAGAAAGGGGCTGGTGTACAAAGGGGCTGGTGTACAAGGGGCTGGTGTACAAGGGGCTGGTGTACAAGGGGCTGGTGTACAAGGGGCTGGTGTAGAAAGGGGCTGGTGTACAAAGGGCTGGTGTACAAGGGGCTGGTGTACAAGGGGCTGGTGTAGAAAGGGCTGGTGTACAAGGGGCTGGTGTACAAGGGGCTGGTGTAGAAAGGGGCTGGTGTACAAGGGGCTGGTGTACAAGGGGCTGGTGTAGAAAGGGCTGGTGTACAAGGGGCTGGTGTACAAGGGGCTGGTGTACAAGGGGCTGGTGTACAAGGGGCTGGTGTAGAAAGGGGCTGGTGTACAAGGGGCTGGTGTACAAGGGGCTGGTGTACAAGGGGCTGGTGTAGAAAGGGGCTGGTGTACAAAGGGCTGGTGTACAAGGGGCTGGTGTACATGGGGCTGGTGTACAAGGGGCTGGTGTACAAGGGGCTGGTGTAGAAAGGGGCTGGTGTAGAAAGGGGCTGGTGTACAAGGGGCTGGTGTACAAGGGGCTGGTGTACAAGGGGCTGGTGTACAAGGGGCTGGTGTACAAGGGGCTGGTGTAGAAAGGGGCTGGTGTAGAAAGGGGCTGGTGTACAAGGGGCTGGTGTACAAGGGGCTGGTGTACAAGGGGCTGGTGGACGAAGGGGCTGGTGTACAAGGGGCTGGTGTACAAGGGGCTGGTGGACGAAGGGGCTGGTGTACAAGGGGCTGATATGAATATGGGACTTATATATTATAAGTCCAATTTTTGACCAGTTTTATCAAGAAACCCAGGTAGGTATATCTGTCTTCTGTTGGGATGTTTTAGTTTTTAATCCACCTGTTGACCCACGTTCTGAACTCATGTGTTTTTCTTTCAGACATACTGAGGACCTCATTGTCACTCCTTTTGCTCAGGTGAGTTAAACTACCCACCTTCTCACAATCTGTCTGTCGTTCTCTCTGTTTCTTACTGTGTTGCCACAATGTTCTTAAGAAAATCACAAATGAAATTAGAATCTCTTGTAATTCCTAATGACAGAACACAAAGTAGCCGTACAATTAATCCTGCTGCCCTATTCTATAGCACATTTCCTTTTCAAGTAGTTTTCCAATTCCCTTTTCAAAGTTACTATTAAATCTGCTATATGATCGTGTTTGACAGTGTATTCCACATCACTGATTGCTGTCTAACAAATTCTTCTCATTTCCTCTGATTCCCTTGCCAACCTTTAATCTGTGTGCTCAGGTTAACAATCCTCTAGAAATACCATCAACTTATTTACTTTCCCCAAACTGTGTATAAGTTTGGAAGCTTCATTTAACTCTTTCCTCAACCACCTCTGCTCTATCTGCGCAATCCCTTCCTCTCCATGGTTCTGAAATCTCTCTCTCCAGCACCATTCTAAAGAATCTCCTAAGGACATGACATCATTTATAAAGTGCAGTGCTCAAAATTGGACACTATCTTCCAATGGCGGTCTAACCAGTGTTTTACATACACTTAGCACAACTTATTGTTTTTATAATCAGTGCTTCTGTGTATAAACCCAAGAAAGCTGCATGCTTTTTAACAGTTTTCCCAACTTGTCCTAGTACTTTCAAAAATGCACATATGTAGCTATATCTGTCTGTTGTTGCATCTGTTTAAGGTTTCACCAAAAAAAAATTGACTCTCCTTATTCTTCCTTCCAAAATACACACTGTCACACTTCGGAATGTAAATTTCAATGGCCACGTGTAGTTTACTTCACAGCCATGGAAACACAGGAAACAGGAGCAGGAGGAGGCCATTCGGCCTTTTGAGTCTGCTCTGCTGTTTAATATAATCATGGCTGATCATCCAACTCGGTCCCCTGTTCCCACTTTCTCCCCACATACGCTTTGATCCCTTTAATTCTAAGAACTATATCCACGTCCTTCTTGAAAACATTCAATATGTGGCAGAACGTTCCACAGGCCTTCCACTCTCTGGGTGAAGCATTTTCTTCTCCTCTCAATCCTAAATACCCCATATCCGTAGACTGTGGCCCTTGGTTCTGGACTCAAACTCCCTGTGTGTTTTTTAGGTATCTGTGATATCCCCCTCATGTTTCTAAACTCCTGTGAATATAATCCTAACCAATCCATCTCTCTTCATACATCAATCCTGTCGTCCCAGGAAGAAGTCTAGGAGACCCTTGTTGCATTCCCTCTTCAGTCAGGATCTCTTTCCTCAGATAAGGAGAGCAAAGCTGTACCAAGGTTCTGCACATGGGTCCCTGACTTCCTGAGGTTTCATTGTTCACTGCATTTATGAGCGTTGAGTAATCTGAAAACTCTACACCCAAGTCCAGCTCACTAATAAAAATCAAAAAGAGCAGTGTCTCTAATATTGGCCGCTAGGGAACATAACTGTATATGTCTGAAATCATGTGTTCAATATTACTCCCTGCTTTCTGTCCCTTAGCCAAATGTGCGTCCATGACATCATTTCCTCTTTAATCCCATTGGCTTCAATTTGGGTTTATGCCAGAAACGTCAATTCTCTTGCTCCTCAGATGCTGCCTGACTTGCTGTGCTTTTCAACTTCAATGTTGCTGACTAGTCTATTACTCAATACACTGTCAAACACTTCTGATAGTCTGTGTATAAACTGACCAGCTGTTATTTATTAATGTATATTCCTCAAAGCAAACATAAATTTTGTCCAATTTCTGGTCACTAGTCAGTTATTGACCACTGCCTTTAAGTTGACTGGCCTGAAGTTGCCAGTTCTATTCCATCTCCCTTTTCTTCAACAACATGCAACATTTGCAATCCAGTAATTCTCTGGTATCACTTAAATTTCCAAGAAGGAATGAAAGATTATTGCTTGAACCATGCCCTCCGCAGTAACCGAGGATGTGTCTATTTGTGTTGGGTGACTTTTCTGTTTTGAAATACCCTCCTATTTTTATTGAATCAAATTTCTTCACCCCTTTCCAGCTCCTGTTCTGTGATATTGCAGGGACAGATGCAAAGTATTCATCCAGACCTCAATCATTCTCTCTGCCTCCAGAGGTCTTTAACGAGACTTGTGTTTGGGAAAGAGTTTAAAGTTTGTTATTGTTCTCTGCTAATCCTGTCTCATATATTCTTCTTCGCCTCCATCTTTCCTTTTCCAGTTCTCTGAAATTCAATCATTCAGGGTTTATAATTCTTCATCCCTCTATATATCATTAAACCCCTCTTCCTGTTGCATGTTTAATCTCTATGTCTCGTCTCCTCCTTTTTGATTCACTTCCTTTTCCCTTCCCGAATCTATTTAATTTGTATCTAAATTATTTCCTATTTGAAATCCTTTTATTGCTGATTTATTGCTCTACCTTATAATCTTTGATTACAGCACACCTGAACTAGGTACCTTTTAAATGAAATTATCCCTCCTTCAGATCAATATCTTCATCTTTTAATGTTCTTTGTTCGTTTCCACATCTACCCTATACTACCTTATACTATCATAGTGCCAGTGGATTGTTACAGCCAAAGACTGTTTACCCGTTGAGTACGGTCTAGCTCACCAAATGAGCAGATCACTTTGTACACTCTCCCACTTTCTCCCTGTTACATATTTTTCCTTTTCAGACAGCTATCCAATCTCTTCTTGAATATCTTCATTGAACCTGCCTCGACCACTCTCAGACAGCGCAGTCCAGAGACTAACTACTCAAAAGAACCTGACTCCACCAGTCTCACTGACAGTACAGTCCAGACCCTAACTACACGAGTGACTCTGTCGCTGCCTTCCTCTTCGGTAGTACATTCCAAACTAAGGATTCCAAGGATATGTGCCCCATGGGAAGGACAGGCAGATGGCAGAGGGGAAAGAGTTGCCTTGTTAGTAAGACATTAATAGCAAGGAGTAATTTAGGGTCAGAAGGCATAGAAACTGTGTAGAGAAAGTGAGGACTGCAGATGCTGGAGATCAGAGTCGAGAGTGTGGTGCTGGCGAAGCACAGCAGGTCAGGCAGCATCCAAGGAGCAGGACAATCGACGTTTCGGGCAAGAGCTCTTCATCAGGAATGAGGCTGGGAGCCGAGGGGGTGGAGTGATAAGTGGGAGGGAGTGGGGCTGGGGGGAAGTAGCTGAGAGTGCAATAGGTAGATTGGGGTCATAGAAACTGTGTAGGTAGGGTTGAGGAACTGCAAAGAAAAACGTATCCTGTTGGAAGTTATGTACAGGCTTCCTAGCAATAGTCAGGTTGTGGAGCAGAAACGATAGTAACCATGGGAAAACTTCAATATGCAGGTGGAATGGGAAAATCAGGTTGGCAGCAGATCTGAACCAAAGATATTTGTGGAATGTCTATGAGGTTTGTTTTGGAGCAGCTTGTCGTAGAGCCCACTAGGGAACAGGCAATTCTGGATTCAGTGATGTGTAATGAGGCAGATTTGATTAGGGAGCTTTAAGTGAAGGAACCCCTAATGGAGCACTGACCATAACATGGTAGAACTCACACCACGGTGTCAGAAGGAGAAGCCAGTATTACGATTGAGTAAAGATAACGACAGAGATATAAGGGAGGAGCTGGTCAAAGTTGATTGGAAAAGGGGCCTAGCAAGGAAGGTAATGGAGCAGCAATGGTTGGAATTTCTGGGGTAATTTGGGAGGCACAAAAGACATTCATCCCAGGGAAGAGGAATCACACCCGGGGGTGGATGAGGTCACTGTGATTGACAAGGGAAGTCAGGGACAACATAAAAACAAAAGTAAAATCACACATTGTGGTGAAGGTGTGTGGGAAGATAGAGGATTGGGAAGCCTTTAAAACCAGCAGAGGGTAATTAAAAAAAGCAATAAGAGGAGAGGAGGGAAAAATGAGATATGAGGATAAGCTAACTCATAACATAAAGGGTTACAAGAGTTTTTTTAGAGGGTCTGAGTGAGGCAAGAGCAGACATTGGACCACTGGGAAATGAGGCTGGGCAATGAGGAAATGGTGGAGGAGCTGAATCGATACTTTAGAACAAAGAACAAAGAAAATTTACAGCCCAGGAACAGAATCCTTCAGCCCTCCACACCTGAACCGATCCAAGTGTACTGTCTAAACCTGTCAGTCAATTCCTGGGCTTCTGTATCCCTCTGCTCCCCACCTACTCATGCATCTGTCCAAACGCATCTTAAATGAATCTACCATGCCTGCCTCTACCACCTCTGCTGGCAACGCGTTCCAGACACCCCCCACCCTCTGTGTGAAGTACTTGCCGCGTGTATCCCCCTTAAACTTTCCACCTCTTGTTATTGAATCCTTCACCCTGGGAAAAAGCTTGTCACTATCCCCCTGTCTATACCCTTCATGATTTTGTAAACCTCAATCAGGTCCCCCCTCAATCTCCTTTATTCTATTGAAAATAAACCTAACCTACTCAACCTTTCTTCATAGCTAGCACCTTCCATATCAGGCAACATCCTCGTAAACCTTCTCTGCACCCTCTCCAAAGCGTCCACATCCTTTTGGTAATGTGGCGACCAGAACTGTACACAGTATTCTAAATGTGGCTGAACCAATGTCTTGTACAATGTTAACATGACTTGCCAGCTCTTATACTCAATACCCCGTCCAATGAAGGTAAGCATACCATGTACCTCCTTGCCCACTCTATCCACCTGTGCAGCAACCTTCAGGGTACAATGGACCTGCACTCCCAGATCTCTCTGCCCAGCAACTTTTCCCAAGGCTCTTCCGTTCTTTGTATAATTCACTCTAGAATTATTCTTGCCTAAATGCATCACCTCACATTTGTCTGGATTGGACTCTATCTGCCACTTTTCCGCCCAACTCTCCAGTTTATCTATATCCTCCTGTATCAGTCTTCACAGTGGAAGACACCTGTAGCATAGTCGGGAGGCAGAGGTGAGTGTAGTGGCCATCACGAAGGAGAAGGTGCTGGGGAAGTTCAAGGGAATAAAGGATGAAGAGCTTATACTCGAAACATTGACTCTCCTGCTCCTCGGATGCTGCCTGACCTGCTGTGCTTTTCCAGCACCACACCCTTTGACTCTGATCTCCAGCATCTACAGTCCACACTTTCTCCCTGCATAAGATGGCGACGGTTTTCTCAATGGGGAAACTTTTCGGAAATCTGAGGCAAAGGAGTTAGGAGTCCTAGTTCAGGATTTTTAAAGATTATTACCTCAGTTGCCAGTAAGGAAGACAAATACGTTTACATTCATTTCAAGAGTACTGGAAGGCAAGGTGTGCTGCTGAGGCTGTATAAGGCTCTGGTCAGACCACATTTGGAATACAATGAGCAGTTTTGGCCCCAGTATCTAAGGGAGGATGTGCTGGCCTTGGAGGGGGTCCAGAGCATGTTCACAAGAATGATCCCGAGAATGAAGGGGTTAAAGAGCCGTTGAGGACTCTGAGTCTGTCCTGAGTGGAAGTTAGAAAGCTGAGGAGGTATCTCATTCAAACTTTTACAGAATACTGAGAAGCCTGGATAGAGTACATATGGTTAAGATGTTTCCACAACTAACAGAAACTAGGACCCAAGGGCACAGCCTCAGAGTGTGGGAAGGACCTTTTAGAACTTAGATGAGGATGAATTCTTTCAACCAAAGGATGGTGACTGTGTGGAACTCATAGCTGCAGAGCGATGTGGAGGTCAAGACATGACTGTACTTAACACAGAGATAGATAGGTTTTTGATTGGAAAGGGGATCAAAGGTTTTGGGGGGAGGGAGTGAAGGCAGCAGAATGAAGTTGAGAAACATAGCAGCCAGGATTGAATGGCAGAGTACACGTGGTGGGTTGAGTGGTTTAATTCTGCTCCTATACCCTCTGGGTCTAACCATTCGAGTGAACCTGCCTCCATCAGAGTGTGTCAGGTATCCCAAACTGTAACCACTCACTCTGGGAAAAGGTTTTCCTTCATATTATTCCTGTCCTTTTGCCAGTCACTTTAAATCTGTGATGAAAGCAAAATATTGCAGAGGCTGGAGATCAAAAATAAAAACAGAAATTGCTGGAGCAACTCATCAAATCTGACAGCGTGTGTGGAGAGAGTCCGGTATGACATTTCTTCAGGATATCCTAATGCAATATTCTAATATTTTATACAAGGGTAATATAACTTAATTGCTTTTACCCATGCTCTGAATCCGCCTGCTGTTTTAATATACCCCTCCACTCTTGTACACTTTCCAAACTGTACTACCTGGTGTATATTGTATCTCTACATTCTTCCTACGAGGTAAATCGCTTCATACTTCTCTGCATTAAATTTAATATGCTAATTGTCCATTCACCCCATCGGCGAGTTTGTGACTTTGTGAAGTTCTGCATTAACCTTCTTACAGCTCAGAATGCTTCCAAATTGCATACCATCCACAAAATAGAAATTCTGCATCAATTTTAAAAGTCCTCAAAATGAATTTCAGGAGTTACTAACCTGTTTGCCTTTTGCTTTTCTTTGTCCAGTCTATATTAGGGTAACTGAAGTTTCCAATTGTCATTCTTGTATATATGATTTGTAATTGGAAAATACCCCAATGGTTTAAAAAAGGGTGTTGTGCTGAACATGGAGTGAAAACACATTATTGGGAAAATGCAGAAGCAGCTTTACTCTGTATCTAACATGGTTCTGTGCCTGTCCTGGGAGTATTTGGTGGGGACAGTGAAGAGGCAGCCTTTACTCTGTATGTACCCAGCACTGTCTGTGACATATGTCTATTACTTTATCTCTTTCTGTCTTCCCCTCAGATCCTGGCGAGTTTGCGTAGTGTGAGGAACAACTTCACTGTTCTGGCTAATACCCAAGGACCCCCAAATAAGTGAGTACCAGATATCTTAAGGCAACCACAGCCCAGGGTATAGACAAGTCCTCTAAGCCATCAATGATTCTGTGATTCACTGAGGGGAATTCATGAGAATATCACAGCACCCAATCACAAGTGTAGTTCAAAGTTACAGGTTTCATTGATTCAATAATGTACAAGTGGCCATTCAGCCCGGTTAGACCATACTTGTACTCCAAACGAATTCCTCAAGTTCTGTTAAGCTCTTTCACACTCCTCTCAAATTTCCTATTCAGATCTCCCCCCAGGTGTTTACCACCCCCCCCCCTCCCCGCGCCCCCCCGATTAATGCTATCGTTAACCACTTCTTGTTGCACCAAGTTCCACACTCTCATCATCCTCATGTTGGTCCTTTTAGTATTGGCTACAGTTCACAAGTGTTTCTTTGGTTATAAAGCATTTTGGAACATCCCATGTTGCAAAAAGAGTTATCCAAGTAAAAGTGTTTTTTTCTCTTTCTTTAAAATAATTCCTCTTGAATTTTTAATTCCACCTGTTAATGATTACTGCCCAGAGTCAACCACACTGCTCTGCATCTAGAGTCAAGTGTAGGCCAACCAGGTTCAAAGCCCCACCACAGGAGATGGTGAGATTTGAATTTCATGGAAATCTGACATTAAGAATCTATTGATCCACTGTTGATTGTCGAAGAAACCCCATCTGGTTCACTAATGTCCTTCATAGAGGAAACTGGCATCCTTACCTGGTCTGGGTTACATGTGAGCTGAAAATGTGTTGCTGGAAAAGCGCAGCAGGTCAGGCAGCATCCAAGGAACAGGAGAATCGACATATCGGGCATAAGCCCTTCTTCAGGGCTTATGCCCGAAACGTTGATTCTCCTGCTCCTTGGATGCTGCCTGACCTGCTGCGCTTTTCCAGCAACACATTTTCAGCTCTGATCGCCAGCATCTGCAGACCTCCCTTTCTCCTGGGTTACATGTGAGTCCAGACCCACAGTAATGTGGTTGACTCTGAATTGCTCTCTGGGTAATTAGCGATGGGTAACAAGTGTTAGCCTAGTTAGTGATACCCTCATCCTGCGAATGAATGAAAAAATATTAATATCTATGTACTGTTGTTCTCACAAGCGGAAATAGTTTCTCCGCATTCATTCTACTGAGCAGTCATAATTTTACAGATTCCTATCAGTTTTTCCCTTGGGCTCCTTTCTACCAGATTAGCCTCTGCTGGTTCAGGAAAATGTCAGCTGTTACTGATTAACCCGGGTTAGCAACTGGAAAATGAACTTAGTGACTCCTGGTCCCCTTGTACCAAACACACGCTTATTTCAAATCTTCACAGGATTATCTCAATGTCCTGATATAATCTTGATGGAACATTGGCAGGAACCCCAGAGAAACAATAGAAATGCCTGATACTGGGAAGATGAGCTGAGCTCCTCCTTGTGAATTCCCAGTCTACCCCTGATGGAGAATTCTGATCGATCCCTGAGAGAAACCCAGTAGATCATCTGAGGGGGAATTCGGGGGAATTTTCAGACAATTCTGTTCGGGTGAGGTTATGGGGTAGTTGTTTTGAGTAATCTGCTTAAATGCAAGAGAAATCCTGAAGGTATAACTTTGCGCAGTAATCCCATTGGGGGTTGTGGTATTACAGCTTTCTGCATCCTGGAAAGGCTAGTATCAGCCTGCAGTGAGTATGAAATATAGTGCAGACTCTCTAAGTCCTGCATTTTCCCAGAGTAAAAAACAGCAGATAATTCTCGCCCCTATTCCCAGTGCCTCCAATTTCTGGTGGTGCAGGATAGGGATGTGCATCCCAAATTGCAAGGGTCAGGATGTCCTACTCTCCAGCAGTTACTAGAGTCAGGCCAGCTTGCCCATGGCTCATGGTTCACCGAACCCCAGCTGTGAACTAGTCTGCATCCGCAATCTCTTTGGAAAGGAAATTGAAAAAAAAACTTAAACCATGCTCCTTCCATGCTAGGAATAACTTACTATGATCTTGCAAGGATGTCAATCTAGCAAAGTCATTAAAACAGAATCTCCTGTCGAAAAGTGCAGTGCTGGAAAAGCACAGCAGGTCAGGCAGCATCTGAGGAGCAGGAGAGTCAACGTTTCGGGCAGGAGCCCTTCATCAGGAGTGTGCGCCTTCCTGTACTTCGATTAGTCTGGGCTTACAGCCAAGCTTCATTGCCTTTGCATTTCTGTGATCTCTTTTGTCAATGTCCCAATGTTTATTTGGATAAGATTAAGAAGTACGGAGTGCCTGATATTTCCGTTATCAATCATTTAATAGTTTGTCTGATACTTTCATAGGGTTATAGGAACAGCAGCTTTTTAAAAAATATATATATGCCAACAGATTCTTTTTTGTTTTCACAATGTCTACACTTGTGATTGTGGGGGCACAGTGCCCCCACCCCTGACCACCATCACCACGACTACACAAGGAAAACCTCCTCACTCAAACTACCCACCTCAGTAACCAGATTCTGTCCGAGAGTTACTGCAGAGCCAGCACAGGGAAGTACATTCGGAGGATAATTGAAGGTCCCATGGATACACTATGGAGCACTCAATCACTTGGTATCTCATAAAGTACAACAATAGTGCAATCCCAAAATCAAATCAAACAGTGGAAATTCTACACATCATAATTTATTGTGTATGTACCTCATTGTACACTTGCTTGTTTCCTGTCTGTGTGTACTTTTCTGGGTGCTGTCTGCAAGCTGTGTGTGTGTATTTCCTGTCTACTGTATCCTGTCTGGGTGTTGTCTGTACATATCCTGTCTGTGTCTATCCTGTCTTTGTCTATCCTGTCTGTGTCTATCCTGTCTTTGTCTATCCTGTCTGTACATATCCTGTCTGTGTCTATCCTGTCTGTGTCTATCCTGTCTGTGTCTATCCTGTCTGTGTCTATCTGTGTGTATCCTATCTGGATGAATATTATCACAAGCCACATGACACCTGGGTACAGTCTACCAGGTTTATTTGAAACCACAAGCTTTCAGAGCACTGCTCCTTTATCTGACAAAAGAGCAGCATTCCAAAAGCTTGTGATTTCAAATAAACCTGGTGTCATGTGACTTCTGAGCTTGTCCACCCCAGTCCAACACCGGCAGTTCCACTTCATGTGTGAATATTGCCCGTCATAATCCTTTCCATGCACTGTCTGCTATCTGCATCCTTTCAGAGCATGTCTGGTTGCTGTCCATCTTGTGTGCCTGCTGTCTGCACAATCCTACAAGCAGCTATCACACCCCCCTGCCTTTACAAGCACTTACTTGTTTTTCTGATTTTCTCCACAGGAGGTCACCAGCAGGACCACAGCCTGCACTGTGCACCCTGTCAGGTAATTAAACCTCTGCTACCCAGCAAAGAAATGAAAGAGCTCCTTGTTAACTGGAGCTGCTGTGACATGGCAGCAGGCACTTACAGTCATTGCAGCTGGAGCAGGTTAGGAGTCCATAGCGTCTGGTTCAAAACCTCTGCAGAGGAGGTCCACAACATGTAGGTGATGCAGTTCCTGAATCACAGCAAGTTTACAGTACAGAAAGGCTGCCTAGTCCACCAGCCTGTGCTGGCTGAGAAACAAGTCCCCAGCCTCATCCCACTTGGTGGCATTTCGTCCATAGGTCTGCAGTTACAGTAGGAGATGGTGAGGTCTGCAGATGCTGGAAAAGCACAGCAGGTCAGGCAGCATCCGAGGAACAGGTTGAGATGCATTTCCAATCACCTTTTAAACGAAGTGAGAACTTCTGCCTCCATGACCCTTTCAGACCCCTTGCGCCTTTTGGGGGAAAATAGTTTTTTTCCTCCTTCAGTCAGCCTACTAATTAATTTAAATCTGTGGGTCACAGTCTGGTCTTTCTGTGAAGATAAATGGCCTTTCCCATCCACTCTATCCAATTCTTAAACTGTTGTACATCTCAATCAAATCTCGCAAGGTTTGTGAAGGTTTGTAGCTCAGGTTGAGGTTTAGGGTGTAGGTTTGCTCGCTGAGCTGTAGGTTTGATACCCAGACGTTTCATTACCTGGCTAGGTAACATCATCAGTAGGGACCTCCAAGTGAAGCGAAGCTGTTGTCTCCTGCTTTCTATTTATATCTTTCTCCTGGATGGGGTTCCTGGGGTTTGTGGTGATGTCATTTCCTGTTTGTTTTCTGAGGGGTTGATAGATGGCATCTAGATCTATGTGTTTGTTTATGGCGTTGTGGTTGGAGTGCCAGGCCTCTAGGAATTCTCTGGCATGTCTTTGCTTAGCCTGTCCCAGGATAGATGTGTTGTCCCAGTCGAAATGGTGTTTTTTTTCATCCGTGTGTAGGGCTATGAGGGAGAGGGGGGTCGTGTCTTTTTGTGGCTAGCTGGTGTTCGTGTATCCTGGTGGCTAACTTTCTTCCTGTTTGTCCTATGTAGTGTTTGTGGCAGTCCTTGCATGGAATTTTGTAGATGACGTTGGTTTTGTCCATGGGTTGTACTGGGTCTTTTAAGTTTGTTAGTTTTTGTTTGAGAGTGTTGGTGGGTTTGTGTGCTACTAGGATTCCGAGGGGTCTTAGTAATCTGGCTGTCATTTCTGAAACTTCTTTGATGTACGGTAAGGTGGTTAGGGTTTCTGGCTGTGGTTGGTCTGCTTGTTGTGGTTTGTTCTTGAGGAATCTGTACACTGTATTTTTTGAGTATCCGTTCTTCTTGAATACGTTGTATAGGTGGTTCTCCTCTGTTTTCCGAAGTTCGTTTGTGCTGCAGTGTGTGGTGGCTCGTTGGAATAGTGTTCTGATACAGCTTCATTTGTGTGTGTTGGGATGGTTGCTGGTGTAGTTGAGTATTTGGCCAGTGTTTGTCGGTTTTCTGTATACACAGGTTTGTAACTCTCCCTTGTCATTTCTTTCTACTGTGATGTCACTCACATTTCTGTACAACCATCCCAAATGACAGCCAGACGACTGAGACCCCTCGGAATCCTAGTAGCACACAAACCCACCAACACTCTCAAACTAAAACTAACAAACTTAAAAGACCCGGTATAACTCATGGACAAAACCAACGTCATCTACAAAATTCCATGCAAGGACTGCCACAAACACTACGTAGGACAAACAGGAAGAAAGTTAGCCACCAGGATACACGAACACCAGCTAGCCACAAAAAGACACGACCCCCCTCTCCCTCATAGCCCTACACACGGATGAAAAAAAACACCATTTCGACTGGGACAACACATCTATCCTGGGACAGACTAAGCAAAGACATCCCAGAGAATTCCTAGAGGCCTGGCACTCCAACCACAATGCCATAAACAAACATATAGATCTAGATGTCATCCATCAACCCCTCAGAAAACAAACAGGAAATGACATCACCACAAACCCCAGGAACCCCATCCAGGAGAAAGATATAAATAGAAAGCAGGAGACAACAGCTTCGCTTCACTTGGAGGTCCCCACTGATGATGTTACCGAGCCAGGTAATGAAACGTCTGGATACCAAACCTACAGCTCAGCGAGCAAACCTACACCCCCTCAATCAAATCTCCCATCACCCTCCTCTGGTCTAAGGAGAACAACTCCAGCCAATCCAATCTTCCTTCACAGTGTCATTTGTCCTGTCCTTGTAAATCCCATCCCAACTCTATCTACAAAAGTTACATCCTTTCTGTTACAGAGGACCAGAATTTCACACAACCTTCCATGATTTCACAGGACAGATATAGCACAGGGTTAGGTGAAAGTGAAATATCTCCTTCACTGTCCCTATCAAACACCCCTAGGACAGGGACTGCCCGGGGTTAGATACAGAGTAAAGCTGCCTCTCCATCATCTGCATCAAACACTCCCAAGACAGGCACAATGCCATGTTAGATATAGGGTAAAGCTCCGTTTACTTTTTAAAACTGAAAATAAAGCTACCTGTACACTGTCGCCAGCAAACACTCCCTGACAGGTTCAGCTCAGGATTAGATACAGAGTAAAGTTTCCTTTGCACTGTCCCCATCAACCACTTCTAAGACAGATAAAGCACTGGAAGAGATTATAATAAGCTGTGTTTACTTCCTGTAACTCTGTAAGAGGAAACTGTGTTGGCTCCTGCCACAGAGAATTATTGGGTTCAGTGACTTTCTGATTTATGACTAAAGCCTGAGCAGTCGGTGTGCTGGGCCTTTGGGAATGTGGAAAAGGGGCTGCTCTGCTCAGCTCTGACAATGAAATATTTCCAAAGTGGCAAGTAACACTGTCCCTGCACAAGTCCCAGGTAATGACTGCCTCCACCAGAACAGAATCTAACCAGCGACCCTCGATATTCAATTGCATTACCATCACTGAATCATCCACTATCAGCAACCTAGGGATTAACTTGAGGGCATAGGTTTAGGGTGAGAGGGGAAAGATATAAAAGAGACCTAAGGGGCAACTTTTTCCCACAGAGGGTGGTACGTGTATGGAATGAGCTGCCAGAGGAAGTGGTGGAGGCTGGTACAATTACAACATTTAAGAGACATTTGGATGGGTATATGAATAGGAAGGGTTTGGAGGGATATGGGCCGGGTGCTGGCAGGTGGGACTAGATTGGGTTGGGCTATCTGGTCGGCATGGACGGGTTGGACCGAAGGGTCTGTTTCCATGCTGTACATCTCTATGACTCTATGATTGTATGATTACCGTTGACCAGAACTGAACTGGATGAGCCACATAAAAACTGTGCCTATGAGAACAGATTAGAGGATCAGAATAACTCACCTCCTGACTCCCCAGAGCCTGTGCGTCTGTTCCAAGGCCCAAGTCAGGAGTGTGGTGCAATACTCCCCACTTGCCTGAATGGAGGCAACTCCACCAACACTCAAGAGGCTTAATACCTTCAAGGACAAAGCAAGCCGCTTGATTGGCACCACATCCACACACGCCCTCCCTCCACTACAGGCACTGAGTAGCAGCAGTGTATACTAGCTACATGGTGCAGAGCAGAAATTTACCAAAGATGCTTCAAAGCACCTTCGAAACCTACAACCACTTCCATATGGAAGGACGAGGGCAGCAGGTTTATAGGAACACCACTATCTACAAGTTCCTCTCCAAGCTACTCACCATCCTGAAATGGAAAATATGGCCATTCCTTCACTGTCACTGGATCAAAATCCTGGAATTCCCTCTCTCAGGGAATTACAGCACATGGACTCCAGCAGTTCAAGAAGGTGGCTCACCTTCACCTTCTCAAGGGCATTAAAGATGGGCGATAACTGTTGGCCCAGCCAATGATGGTCACATCCCATGAATGAAATGAAACAAAGGTTTGGCAGCAGAAGGCGCTCTGTCAGTGCCTGGACAATTTCCCATTTTTTATGGTTTAATTTATACTGAAGTAGTTTTGTAATTGTATGAAGATTCAAAAACAAGAAGAGATGATTGTCCCCTCCCATACCCACTTCCCTATACAGTCTGAACTGTGCTGACACTGTTCAGTCTACTCATTCACTTTCCATTCCTCTCCTGACCCTGACCTCTGCCTTCTGTCATCTCCGCCTCCACCCTTCCCTCTTGGTTCTCACATCGCTTCCTCTCAGTTGCTAACCCCATGCTGCTCTCACCAGTGACCACCCTGACTCTCCCTCCCTTTTCCCTTGCCATGACTCTTTCTTTCCCCTCTCCCTGTTCCATACCTTATTAATCAATGCCCTTATCCTCCCCTTACTCTCTGCCAAGTGGAAGAATTTAGAAATAAGTTGGTCACGAGTTATATGAACAAGTGTTCAGATGTGAAAGTGACAGTCTCCTCTTAGAAGGGAAAACCAGGAAACTATGTAAAGATACACTGCTCCCGCCCATTACGTTAGGGAGCTCCAGCACACGGAGTACTGAATTATGACTGGTTTGTCCCCATTGTGGCTAACACCCACTGAAAACATACTTGGGCATATTATAACCATGCGACTTCTACCTCAATTTCTATCATTGTACCTTTGGGTAATCTCTGTCTCATCACTTTCTGAATGATTTTTCCACTGCCCACATCTCAGAAAGAATATATTTGCCTTTCAGTGGCCACAGCACAGATTCACCAGAAACAGTAAAATCATGAGAACAGGTTGTAGTATCTGCATTTCCCTTTGCTCGAATACTGAAGATTCAAAAGATGGTGAATCAAGTGTTGAAGATGGTGAAAGAATTTGCGAGTATGTTTAGGGAGGAGCCATTCTCGTCTGGTGGGAGAGCCGAGAAACTGGAGGACAGATCTTAAAATCAGGGCAAAGCTGTTCTGGAGTAAGATTAGTAAATACTCGTTCACAGGATGGGTATGCGTCTAGTATGTTTGAAAGAGAGAGAGATTGGGGGGGATGGGGAGAGGGGAGGGGTGGAGACAGTGTGTGAAATGGTGGTAAAAAGAGCCTTCACACTAGGTTAGTGTAATGAGAGTTCCCCACTTTAACCATGCTCATGGCTTTGTCTTTCCAGATGAAACTTACCAGCAACTGGCGAAGGAAACCCTGGAGGAGCTGGATTGGTGTTTAGACCAACTGGAGACAATCCAGACCTACCGCTCTGTCAGTGAGATGGCCTCTAACAAGGTAAGCAAGTGGGAGCAGGCTGTGGGAAAACAAAATTGGGCTGCAGTGCAGTATTGGCTACTGATGTTTTTGATTAATTTAATGAACATATTTGAAACTTGTGTGTCTCCCTGAAGCCAATGTTTCTTTATCAAAAGGAGGCTTTGAATTTGATCTGTGCACAAATTCAGAAAACCTCCTGGTCCTAGCATAAGAAATGTACAAGCTTCAAATTCATTTACTTGTCTACAGTCAATTCTTTTAATAGGAACATACAAAATAAGAACAGAAGTCGACCATCCAGCCCCTCAAGACTGATAAATAAGATTATCGCTGATCTGTTTGACTTTTGAATTGCCAACACACTGTAGACCCCTTGCTCCACATACCTTCACAGTTTCCTCTGCTCAGACTGAAGACCCCAGTTTCAGAATGAGTGATGTTACAGTCAAGCTTCACTGTGTTATGGTCACTATTTCCCAACGGCTACTTTAAGCAAGTTTATTAATTCACCAAGGGGTTGTAGGGATCACTGTCTTGCCTAGTCCCACCCCTCCACCAGTAGCAACGAATTTTAAATTTAACCAAACAAACTTATTCTTACAAAGATGTAAACATTATTCACAGTTTGGATTTTCAAATTATATATATATCTACCCTTCTCAATATATCTACAGAAACCCACACAATCTGAGTAGAAACAAAAGCATGCACACTCTGCCAAGTATAAACTTAACGTACTTTGGCTAAGTGGTAGTTAACCTGTTCTGACCAAGATGGGGAGAGATCACTGCCTTTGTCTAGTCCCTCTACTCCACAGATTACAACATAAATTAATTGTTTTGACTAGTACCCATCATGGTCAACTATATGTTTTCTCTACATACAACATCGAATAAAAAGATCCATTAATCAGATTTCTTTAATAAACACAAAAGTATTGATTTATTATAAGCAAAACTTATTCAATGATTATGCAAAATTGATTAACATATTATGTTTGTAATATTAAAAGATATCCCTTTAAAAAACTCAGCAATACACACAAAAAAACACACACACACACACAAGGTAAAGCAGCAAATAAAAGAGTTCTCTCCTTAAACATTTGCTTTGGAGAATAAAAGGCTTTACCCAATAATTTTAGTTTCTGAAGGCAAAAAGAATCAGCTTTGAGATACTCAGGTGACTTAATGTGGTCCTTTGGCAGATATAGACAGGTGTCATCAAATGTAGGTAATTGTACCTGGGATCTTGGCAGACACAGCTTCCTCAGGAAGCACAGCACTGAGGAGTCTTCAAATTGCTCTTCGAGAGAAACAGACAGATCGAGCCAAACAGCTATTTTTTTTCTATGCTGTTCCCCAACTGATAGACAAAGCTATCTCCGAGCCTGCAATTAAAGCCTGCTCAAATAAAACAGCCAGAAAACTCAGTATGCACAGTCAGATGTTTTCCCTGAAGTGAGTTCAAGCAAACAAATTCAGCAATTATCTGGAAACATGCTTTTCTCAGGGAATGCTTTTGTTAAAACAGAAGTCCTTCCAATGACTTAGTTGATGTCTGACATTAATTTCTTATGTCAGTGGTTGCATTTGACTGAAGTCCCTTTGTCAAACAATGGGGCAGATTCTAAGAAAATCCTCTTCAGGATTTTTACACAAAGGATAAAGGTGACTTCTGATGGTTTTCAGCTCCACAGGAGGGCAATGATTTGTACAGGGACAGAGTGTGGACATAATCGGAGTGTGAGGAGGGGCTCTGGGTTAGCGCAGACACGGTGTAAGCAGCGACCGCGAGTGTAGACACACAATGTGAAGAGTGATAGTGTGAGCAGAGACATGGCACAGTCAGGGTGAGAGTGTGGACAGGGACAGAGCACGGACAGGGACAGAGCGCAGACAGACAGGGTGAGGGTGGGGAGGGGAGAGGGTGGGGACGGGGAGGGGGTGGGGATGGGGAGGGGGTGGGGATGGGGAGGGGGTGGGGACAGAGAGAGGGCGGGGTGAGAGAGAGCATGGGGACAGGGAGAGGATTGGAACGGGGACATGGTGTGAACACAGACCCGGTGTGGGCAGGGACACAGTGTGAACACAGACCCGGTGTGGGCAGGGACACAGTGTGAACACAGACCCGGTGTGGGCAGGGACACAGTGTGAACACAGACCCGGTGTGGGCAGGGACACGGTGTGGGCAGGGAGACGGTGTGAACAGGGACACGGTGTGAGCAGGGAGACGGTGTGAGCAGGGAGACGGTGTGAGCAGGGAGACGGTGTGAACAGGGACACGGTGTGAACAGGGACACGGTGTGAGCAGGGACACGGTGTGAGCAGGGACACGGTGTGAACAGGGAGAGGATGTGAGCAGGGACACGGTGTGAGCAGGGACACGGTGTGAGCAGGGAAATGGTGTGAGCAGGAACACGGTGTGAGCAGGGACACGGTGTGAGCAGGGACACGGTGTGAACAGGGAGACGGTGTGAGCAGGGACACGGTGTGAACATGCACACGGTGTGAACAGGGACACGGTGTGAACAGGGAGACGGTGTGAGCAGGGACACGGTGTGAACAGGGAGACGGTGTGAGCAGGGACTCGGTGTGATCAGGGACACGGTGTGAACAGGGACACGGTGTGAGCAGGGACACGGTGTGAGCAGGGACACGGTGTGAACAGGGACACGGTGTGAGCAGGGACACGGTGTGAACAGGGAGACGGTGTGAGCAGGGACTCGGTGTGAACAGGGACACGGTGTGAACAGGTAGACGGTGTGAGCAGGTAGACGGTGTGAGCAGGGACACGGTGTGAACAGGGACACGGTGTGAGCAGGGACACGGTGTGAGCAGGGACCCGGTGTGAACAGGGACACGGTGTGAACAGGGAGACGGTGTGAACAGGGAGACGGTGTGAACAGGGACACGGTGTGAACAGGGACACGGTGTGAACAGGGAGATGGTGTGAGCAGGGACACGGTGTGAACAGGGACACGGTGTGAGCAGGGACACGGTGTGAGCAGAGACACGGTGTGAGCAGGGATACAGTGTGAGCAGGGACACGGTGTGAGCAGGGAAACGGTGTGAGCAGGGAAACGGTGTGAGCAGGGACACGGTTTGAACAGGGACACGGTGTGAACAGGGACACGGTGTGGGCAGGGACACAGTGTGGGCAGGGACACAGTGTGAACAGAGACACGGTGTGAACAGGGACACGGTGTGAGCAGGGAGACGGTGTGAGCAGGGAGACGGTGTGAGCAGGGAGACGGTGTGAACAGGGACACGGTGTGAACAGGGACACGGTGTGAGCAGGGACACGGTGTGAGCAGGGACACGGTGTGAACAGGGACACGGTGTGAGCAGGGACACGGTGTGAGCAGGGAAACGGTGTGAGCAGAGACACAGTGTGAGCAGGGACACGGTGTGAACAGGGAGAGGATGTGAGCAGGGACACGGTGTGAGCAGGGACACGGTGTGAGCAGGGAAATGGTGTGAGCAGGAACACGGTGTGAGCAGGGACACGGTGTGAGCAGGGACACGGTGTGAACAGGGAGACGGTGTGAGCAGGGACACGGTGTGAACAGGGAGACGGTGTGAGCAGGGACTCGGTGTGAACAGGGACACGGTGTGAACAGGTAGACGGTGTGAGCAGGTAGACGGTGTGAGCAGGGACACGGTGTGAACAGGGACACGGTGTGAGCAGGGACACGGTGTGAGCAGGGACCCGGTGTGAACAGGGACACGGTGTGAACAGGGAGACGGTGTGAGCAGGGACACGGTGTGAACATGCACACGGTGTGAACAGGGACACGGTGTGAACAGGGAGACGGTGTGAGCAGGGACACGGTGTGAACAGGGAGACGGTGTGAGCAGGGACTCGGTGTGAACAGGGACACGGTGTGAACAGGGACACGGTGTGAGCAGGGACACGGTGTGAGCAGGGACACGGTGTGAACAGGGACACGGTGTGAGCAGGGACACGGTGTGAACAGGGAGACGGTGTGAGCAGGGACTCGGTGTGAACAGGGACACGGTGTGAACAGGTAGACGGTGTGAGCAGGTAGACGGTGTGAGCAGGGACACGGTGTGAACAGGGACACGGTGTGAGCAGGGACACGGTGTGAGCAGGGACCCGGTGTGAACAGGGACACGGTGTGAACAGGGAGACGGTGTGAACAGGGAGACGGTGTGAACAGGGACACGGTGTGAACAGGGACACGGTGTGAACAGGGAGATGGTGTGAGCAGGGACACGGTGTGAACAGGGACACGGTGTGAGCAGGGACACGGTGTGAGCAGAGACACGGTGTGAGCAGGGATACAGTGTGAGCAGGGACACGGTGTGAGCAGGGAAACGGTGTGAGCAGGGAAACGGTGTGAGCAGGGACACGGTTTGAACAGGGACACGGTGTGAACAGGGACACGGTGTGGGCAGGGACACAGTGTGGGCAGGGACACAGTGTGAACAGAAACACGGTGTGAACAGGGACACGGTGTGAGCAGGGAGACGGTGTGAACAGGGACACGGTGTGAACAGGGACACGGTGTGAGCAGGGACACGGTGTGAGCAGGGACACGGTGTGAACAGGGACACGGTGTGAGCAGGGACACGGTGTGAGCAGGGAAACGGTGTGAGCAGAGACACAGTGTGAGCAGGGACACGGTGTGAACAGGGAGAGGATGTGAGCAGGGACACGGTGTGAGCAGGGACACGGTGTGAGCAGGGAAATGGTGTGAGCAGGAACACGGTGTGAGCAGGGACACGGTGTGAGCAGGGACACGGTGTGAACAGGGAGACGGTGTGAGCAGGGACACGGTGTGAACATGCACACGGTGTGAACAGGGACACGGTGTGAACAGGGAGACGGTGTGAGCAGGGACACGGTGTGAACAGGGAGACGGTGTGAGCAGGGACTCGGTGTGAACAGGGACACGGTGTGAACAGGGACACGGTGTGAGCAGGGACACGGTGTGAGCAGGGACACGGTGTGAACAGGGACACGGTGTGAGCAGGGACACGGTGTGAACAGGGAGACGGTGTGAGCAGGGACTCGGTGTGAACAGGGACACGGTGTGAACAGGTAGACGGTGTGAGCAGGTAGACGGTGTGAGCAGGGACACGGTGTGAACAGGGACACGGTGTGAGCAGGGACACGGTGTGAGCAGGGACCCGGTGTGAACAGGGACACGGTGTGAACAGGGAGACGGTGTGAACAGGGAGACGGTGTGAACAGGGACACGGTGTGAACAGGGACACGGTGTGAACAGGGAGATGGTGTGAGCAGGGACACGGTGTGAACAGGGACACGGTGTGAGCAGGGACACGGTGTGAGCAGAGACACGGTGTGAGCAGGGATACAGTGTGAGCAGGGACACGGTGTGAGCAGGGAAACGGTGTGAGCAGGGAAACGGTGTGAGCAGGGACACGGTTTGAACAGGGACACGGTGTGAACAGGGACACGGTGTGGGCAGGGACACAGTGTGGGCAGGGACACAGTGTGAACAGAGACACGGTGTGAACAGGGACACGGTGTGAGCAGGGAGACGGTGTGAGCAGGGAGACGGTGTGAGCAGGGAGACGGTGTGAACAGGGACACGGTGTGAACAGGGACACGGTGTGAGCAGGGACACGGTGTGAACAGGGACACGGTGTGAGCAGGGACACGGTGTGAGCAGGGAAACGGTGTGAGCAGAGACACAGTGTGAGCAGGGACACGGTGTGAACAGGGAGAGGATGTGAGCAGGGACACGGTGTGAGCAGGGACACGGTGTGAGCAGGGAAATGGTGTGAGCAGGAACACGGTGTGAGCAGGGACACGGTGTGAGCAGGGACACGGTGTGAACAGGGAGACGGTGTGAGCAGGGACACGGTGTGAACATGCACACGGTGTGAACAGGGACACGGTGTGAACAGGGAGACGGTGTGAGCAGGGACACGGTGTGAACAGGGAGACGGTGTGAGCAGGGACTCGGTGTGAACAGGGACACGGTGTGAACAGGGACACGGTGTGAGCAGGGACACGGTGTGAGCAGGGACACGGTGTGAACAGGGACACGGTGTGAGCAGGGACACGGTGTGAACAGGGAGACGGTGTGAGCAGGGACTCGTTGTGAACAGGGACACGGTGTGAACAGGTAGACGGTGTGAGCAGGTAGACGGTGTGAGCAGGGACACGGTGTGAACAGGGACACGGTGTGAGCAGGGACACGGTGTGAGCAGGGACCCGGTGTGAACAGGGACACGGTGTGAACAGGGAGACGGTGTGAACAGGGACACGGTGTGAACAGGGACACGGTGTGAACAGGGAGATGGTGTGAGCAGGGACACGGTGTGAACAGGGACACGGTGTGAGCAGGGACACGGTGTGAGCAGAGACACGGTGTGAGCAGGGATACAGTGTGAGCAGGGACACGGTGTGAGCAGGGAAACGGTGTGAGCAGGGAAACGGTGTGAGCAGGGACACGGTTTGAACAGGGACACGGTGTGAACAGGGACACGGTGTGGGCAGGGACACAGTGTGGGCAGGGACACAGTGTGAACAGAGACACGGTGTGAGCAGGGAGACGGTGTGAGCAGGGAGACGGTGTGAACAGGGACACGGTGTGAACAGGGACACGGTGTGAGCAGGGACACGGTGTGAGCAGGGACACGGTGTGAACAGGGACACGGTGTGAGCAGGGACACGGTGTGAGCAGGGAAACGGTGTGAGCAGAGACACAGTGTGAGCAGGGACACGGTGTGAACAGGGAGAGGATGTGAGCAGGGACACGGTGTGAGCAGGGACACGGTGTGAGCAGGGAAATGGTGTGAGCAGGAACACGGTGTGAGCAGGGACACGGTGTGAGCAGGGACACGGTGTGAACAGGGAGACGGTGTGAGCAGGGACACGGTGTGAACATGCACACGGTGTGAACAGGGACACGGTGTGAACAGGGAGACGGTGTGAGCAGGGACACGGTGTGAACAGGGAGACGGTGTGAGCAGGGACTCGGTGTGAACAGGGACACGGTGTGAACAGGGACACGGTGTGAGCAGGGACACGGTGTGAGCAGGGACACGGTGTGAACAGGGACACGGTGTGAGCAGGGACACGGTGTGAACAGGGAGACGGTGTGAGCAGGGACTCGGTGTGAACAGGGACACGGTGTGAACAGGTAGACGGTGTGAGCAGGTAGACGGTGTGAGCAGGGACACGGTGTGAACAGGGACACGGTGTGAGCAGGGACACGGTGTGAGCAGGGACCCGGTGTGAACAGGGAGACGGTGTGAACAGGGAGACGGTGTGAACAGGGACACGGTGTGAACAGGGACACGGTGTGAACAGGGAGATGGTGTGAGCAGGGACACGGTGTGAACAGGGACACGGTGTGAGCAGGGACACGGTGTGAGCAGAGACACGGTGTGAGCAGGGATACAGTGTGAGCAGGGACACGGTGTGAGCAGGGAAACGGTGTGAGCAGGGAAACGGTGTGAGCAGGGACACGGTTTGAACAGGGACACGGTGTGAACAGGGACACGGTGTGAACAGGGACACGGTGTGAGCAGGGAGACGGTGTGAGCAGGGGCACGGTGTGAGCAGGGACACGGTTTGAACAGGGACACGGTGTGAACAGGGACACGGTGTGAGCAGGGACACGGTGTGAACAGGGACACGGAGTGAGCAGGGGCACGGTGTGAGCAGGGACACGGTGTGAACAGGGACACGGTGTGAACAGGGACACGGAGTGAACAGGGACACGGTGTGAACAGGGACACGGAGTGAGCAGGGGCACGGTGTGAGCAGGGACACGGTGTGAACAGGGACACGGTGTGAGCAGGGACACGGTGTGAGCAGGGACACGGTGTGAACAGGGACACGGTGTGAACAGAGACACGGTGTGAACAGAGACACGGTGTGAACAGGGAGACGGTGTGAACAGGGAGACGGTGTGAGCAGGGACACGGTGTGAACAGGGACACGGTGTGAACAGGGACACGGTGTGAGCAGGGACACGGTGTGAACAGGGACATGCTGTGAACAGGGAGACGGTGTGAGCAGGGAGACAGTGTGAGCAGGGACACGGTGTGAGCAGGGACACGGTGTGAACAGGGAAACGGTGTGAGCAGGGACACGGTGTGAGCAGGGACACGGTGTGAGCAGGGAAACGGTGTGAGCAGGGAAACGGTGTGAGCAGGGACACGGTTTGAACAGGGACACGGTGTGAGCAGGGACACGGTGTGAGCAGGGACACGGTGTGAGCAGGGAAACGGTGTGAGCAGAGACACAGTGTGAGCAGGGACACGGTGTGAACAGGGAGAGGATGTGAGCAGGGACACGGTGTGAGCAGGGACACGGTGTGAGCAGGGAAATGGTGTGAGCAGGAACACGGTGTGAGCAGGGACACGGTGTGAGCAGGGACACGGTGTGAACAGGGAGACGGTGTGAGCAGGGACACGGTGTGAACATGCACACGGTGTGAACAGGGACACGGTGTGAACAGGGAGACGGTGTGAGCAGGGACACGGTGTGAACAGGGAGACGGTGTGAGCAGGGACTCGGTGTGAACAGGGACACGGTGTGAACAGGGACACGGTGTGAGCAGGGACACGGTGTGAGCAGGGACACGGTGTGAACAGGGACACGGTGTGAGCAGGGACACGGTGTGAACAGGGAGACGGTGTGAGCAGGGACTCGGTGTGAACAGGGACACGGTGTGAACAGGTAGACGGTGTGAGCAGGTAGACGGTGTGAGCAGGGACACGGTGTGAACAGGGACACGGTGTGAGCAGGGACACGGTGTGAGCAGGGACCCGGTGTGAACAGGGACACGGTGTGAACAGGGAGACGGTGTGAACAGGGAGACGGTGTGAACAGGGACACGGTGTGAACAGGGACACGGTGTGAACAGGGAGATGGTGTGAGCAGGGACACGGTGTGAACAGGGACACGGTGTGAGCAGGGACACGGTGTGAGCAGAGACACGGTGTGAGCAGGGATACAGTGTGAGCAGGGACACGGTGTGAGCAGGGAAACGGTGTGAGCAGGGAAACGGTGTGAGCAGGGACACGGTTTGAACAGGGACACGGTGTGAACAGGGACACGGTGTGAACAGGGACACGGTGTGAGCAGGGAGACGGTGTGAGCAGGGGCACGGTGTGAGCAGGGACACGGTTTGAACAGGGACACGGTGTGAACAGGGACACGGTGTGAGCAGGGACACGGTGTGAACAGGGACACGGAGTGAGCAGGGGCACGGTGTGAGCAGGGACACGGTGTGAACAGGGACACGGTGTGAACAGGGAGACGGTGTGAGCAGGGAGACGGTGTGAGCAGGGACACGGTGTGAACAGGGACACGGTGTGAACAGGGACACGGTGTGAGCAGGGACACGGTGTGAACAGGGACATGCTGTGAACAGGGAGACGGTGTGAGCAGGGAGACAGTGTGAGCAGGGACACGGTGTGAGCAGGGACACGGTGTGAACAGGGAAACGGTGTGAGCAGGGACACGGTGTGAGCAGGGACACGGTGTGAGCAGGGAAACGGTGTGAGCAGGGAAACGGTGTGAGCAGGGACACGGTTTGAACAGGGACACGGTGTGAGCAGGGACACGGTGTGAGCAGGGACACGGTGTGAGCAGGGACATGCTGTGAGCAGGGAGACAGTGTGAGCAGGGACACGGTGTGAACAGGGACACGGAGTGAGCAGGGACACGGTGTGAGCAGGGACACGGTGTGAGCAGGGACACAATGTGAACTGGAACACGGTGTGAGCAGGGACACGGTGTGAACCGGGACACGGTGTGAGCAGGGACACGGTGTGAGCAGGGACACGGTGTGAGCAGGGAAATGGTGTGAGCAGGAACACGGTGTGAGCAGGGACACGGTGTGAGCAGGGACACGGTGTGAACAGGGAGACGGTGTGAGCAGGGACACGGTGTGAACAGAGACACGGTGTGAGCAGGGACACGGTTTGAACAGGGACACGGTGTGAGCAGGGACAATGTGTGAACAGGGACACGGAGTGAGCAGGGGCACGGTGTGAGCAGGGACACGGTGTGAACAGGGACACGGTGTGAACAGGGACACGGTGTGAGCAGGGACACGGTGTGAACAGGGACACGGTGTGAACAGAGACACGGTGTGAACAGGGAGACGGTGTGAACAGGGAGACGGTGTGAGCAGGGACAAGGTGTGAACAGGGACACGGTGTGAACAGGGACACGGTGTGAACAGGGACACGGTGTGAGCAGGGACACGGTGTGAGCAGAGACACGGTGTGAGCAGGGATACAGTGTGAGCAGGGGCACGGTGTGAGCAGGGACACGGTTTGAACAGGGACACGGTGTGAACAGGGACACGGTGTGAACAGGGACACGGTGTGAGCAGGGAGACGGTGTGAGCAGGGGCACGGTGTGAGCAGGGACACGGTTTGAACAGGGACACGGTGTGAACAGGGACACGGTGTGAGCAGGGACACGGTGTAAACACGGACACGGTGTGAACAGGGACACGGAGTGAGCAGGGGCACGGTGTGAGCAGGGACACGGTGTGAACAGGGACACGGTGTGAACAGGGACACGGAGTGAACAGGGACACGGTGTGAACAGGGACACGGAGTGAGCAGGGGCACGGTGTGAGCAGGGACACGGTGTGAACAGGGACACGGTGTGAGCAGGGACACGGTGTGAGCAGGGACACGGTGTGAACAGGGACACGGTGTGAACAGAGACACGGTGTGAACAGAGACACGGTGTGAACAGGGAGACGGTGTGAACAGGGAGACGGTGTGAGCAGGGACACGGTGTGAACAGGGACACGGTGTGAACAGGGACACGGTGTGAGCAGGGACACGGTGTGAACAGGGACATGCTGTGAACAGGGAGACGGTGTGAGCAGGGAGACAGTGTGAGCAGGGACACGGTGTGAGCAGGGACACGGTGTGAACAGGGAAACGGTGTGAGCAGGGACACGGTGTGAGCAGGGACACGGTGTGAGCAGGGAAACGGTGTGAGCAGGGAAACGGTGTGAGCAGGGAAACGGTGTGAGCAGGGACACGGTTTGAACAGGGACACGGTGTGAGCAGGGACACGGTGTGAGCAGGGACACGGTGTGAGCAGGGACATGCTGTGAGCAGGGAGACAGTGTGAGCAGGGACACGGTGTGAACAGGGACACGGTGTGAGCAGGGACACGGTGTGAGCAGGGACACGGTGTGAGCAGGGACACGGTGTGAACAGAGACACGGTGTGACCAGGGAGACGGTGTGAGCAGGGACACAATGTGAACTGGAACACGGTGTGAGCAGGGACACGGTGTGAACCGGGACACGGTGTGAGCAGGGACACGGTGTGAGCAGGGACACGGTGTGAGCAGGGAAATGGTGTGAGCAGGAACACGGTGTGAGCAGGGACACGGTGTGAGCAGGGACACGGTGTGAACAGGGAGACGGTGTGAGCAGGGACACGGTGTGAACAGAGACACGGTGTGAACAGAGACACGGTGTGAACAGGGACACGGTGTGAACAGGGACACGGTGTGAGCAGGGACAAGTGTGACCAGAGACACGGTTTGAACAGGGACACGGTTTGAACAGGGACACGGTGTGAGCAGGGAGACGGTGTGAGCAGGGGCACGGTGTGAGCAGGGGCACGGTGTGAGCAGGGACACGGTTTGAACAGGGACACGGTGTGAGCAGGGACAATGTGTGAACAGGGACACGGAGTGAGCAGGGGCACGGTGTGAGCAGGGACACGGTGTGAACAGGGACACGGTGTGAACAGGGACACGGTGTGAGCAGGGACACGGTGTGAACAGGGACACGGTGTGAACAGAGACACGGTGTGAACAGGGAGACGGTGTGAACAGGGAGACGGTGTGAGCAGGGACAAGGTGTGAACAGGGACACGGTGTGAACAGGGACACGGTGTGAGCAGGGACACGGTGTGAACAGGGACATGCTGTGAACAGGGAGACGGTGTGAGCAGGGAGACAGTGTGAGCAGGGACACGGTGTGAGCAGGGACACGGTGTGAAAGGGACACGGTGTGAGCAGGGAAACGGTGTGAGCAGGGACACGGTGTGAGCAGGGACACGGTGTGAACAGGGAGACGGTGTGAGCAGGGACACGGTGTGAACAGGGACACGGTGTGAACAGGGAGACGGTGTGAGCAGGGACACGGTGTGAACAGGGACACGGTGTGAGCAGTGAGACGGTGTGAGCAGGGACACGGTGTGAACAGGGACACGGTGTGAGCAGGGACACGGTGTGAGCAGGGACATGCTGTGAGCAGGGAGACAGTGTGAGCAGGGAGACGGTGTGAACAGGGACACGGTGTGAGCAGGGACACGGTGTGAGCAGGGACACGGTGTGAACAGAGACACGGTGTGAGCAGGGACACGGTGTGAGCAGGGACACGGTGTGAACAGGGACACGGTGTGAGCAGGGACACGGTGTGAGCAGGGACATGCTGTGAGCAGGGAGACAGTGTGAGCAGGGACACGGTGTGAACAGGGACACGGTGTGAGCAGGGACACGGTATGAGCAGGGACACGGTGTGAGCAGGGAGACGGTGTGAGCAGGGACACAATGTGAACTGGAACACGGTGTGAGCAGGGACACGGTGTGAACAGGGACACGGTGTGAGCAGGAACACGGTGTGAGCAGGGACACGGTGTGAACAGGGAGACGGTGTGAGCAGTGACACGGTGTGAACAGGGACACGGTGTGAACAGGGAGACGGTGTGAGCAGTGACACGGTGTGAACAGAGACACGGTGTGAGCAGGGACACGGTGTGAGCAGGGACACGGTGTGAGCAGGGAGACGGTGTGAATAGTGACACGGTGTGAACAGGGACACGGTGTGAGCAGGGACACGGTGTGAACAGAGACACGGTGTGAGCAGGGACACGGTGTGAGCAGGGACACGGTGTGAACAGGGACACGGTGTGAACAGAGACACGGTGTGAACAGAGACACGGTGTGAATATGGAGACGGTGTGAACAGGGAGACGGTGTGAACAGGGACACGGTGTGAGCAGGGACACGGTGTGAACAGGGAGACGGTGTGAACAGGGAGACGGTGTGAGCAGGGACACGGTGTGAACAGGGACACGGTGTGAACAGGGACACGGTGTGAGCAGGGACACGGTGTGAACAGGGACATGCTGTGAACAGGGAGACGGTGTGAGCAGGGAGACAGTGTGAGCAGGGACACGGTGTGAGCAGGGACACGGTGTGAACAGGGAAACGGTGTGAGCAGGGACACGGTGTGAGCAGGGACACGGTGTGAGCAGGGAAACGGTGTGAGCAGGGAAACGGTGTGAGCAGGGACACGGTGTGAACAGGGACACGGTGTGAGCAGGGACACGGTGTGAGCAGGGACACGGTGTGAGCAGGGAAACGGTGTGAGCAGAGACACAGTGTGAGCAGGGACACGGTGTGAACAGGGAGAGGATGTGAGCAGGGACACGGTGTGAGCAGGGACACGGTGTGAGCAGGGACATGGTGTGAGCAGGAACACGGTGTGAGCAGGGACACGGTGTGAGCAGGGACACGGTGTGAACAGGGAGACGGTGTGAGCAGGGACACGGTGTGAACATGGACACGGTGTGAACAGGGACACGGTGTGAACAGGGAGACGGTGTGAGCAGGGACACGGTGTGAACAGGGAGACGGTGTGAGCAGGGACACGGTGTGAACAGGGACACGGTGTGAACAGGGACACGGTGTGAGCAGGGACACGGTGTGAGCAGGGACACGGTGTGAACAGGGACACGGTGTGAGCAGGGACACGGTGTGAACAGGGAGACGGTGTGAGCAGGGACACGGTGTGAACAGGGACACGGTGTGAACAGGTAGACGGTGTGAGCAGGTAGACGGTGTGAGCAGGGACACGGTGTGAACAGGGACACGGTGTGAGCAGGGACACGGTGTGAGCAGGGACACGGTGTGAACAGGGACACGGTGTGAACAGGGAGACGGTGTGAACAGGGAGACGGTGTGAACAGGGACACGGTGTGAACAGGGACACGGTGTGAACAGGGAGATGGTGTGAGCAGGGACACGGTGTGAACAGGGACACGGTGTGAGCAGGGACACGGTGTGAGCAGGGACACGGTGTGAGCAGGGACACAGTGTGAGCAGGGACACGGTGTGAGCAGGGAAACGGTGTGAGCAGGGAAACGGTGTGAGCAGGGACACGGTTTGAACAGGGACACGGTGTGAACAGGGACACGGTGTGAGCAGGGAGACGGTGTGAGCAGGGACACGGTGTGAGCAGGGACACGGTTTGAACAGGGACACGGTGTGAACAGGGACACGGTGTGAGCAGGGACACGGTGTGAACAGGGACACGGTGTGAGCAGGGGCACGGTGTGAGCAGGGACACGGTGTGAACAGGGACACGGTGTGAACAGGGACACGGTGTGAACAGGGACACGGTGTGAACAGGGACACGGTGTGAGCAGGGGCACGGTGTGAGCAGGGACACGGTGTGAACAGGGACACGGTGTGAGCAGGGACACGGTGTGAGCAGGGACACGGTGTGAACAGGGACACGGTGTGAACAGGGACACGGTGTGAACAGAGACACGGTGTGAACAGGGAGACGGTGTGAGCAGGGAGACGGTGTGAGCAGGGACACGGTGTGAACAGGGACACGGTGTGAACAGGGACACGGTGTGAGCAGGGACACGGTGTGAACAGGGACATGCTGTGAACAGGGAGACGGTGTGAGCAGGGAGACAGTGTGAGCAGGGACACGGTGTGAGCAGGGACACGGTGTGAACAGGGAAACGGTGTGAGCAGGGACACGGTGTGAGCAGGGACACGGTGTGAGCAGGGAAACGGTGTGAGCAGGGAAACGGTGTGAGCAGGGACACGGTGTGAACAGGGACACGGTGTGAGCAGGGACACGGTGTGAGCAGGGACACGGTGTGAGCAGGGACATGCTGTGAGCAGGGAGACAGTGTGAGCAGGGACACGGTGTGAACAGGGACACGGAGTGAGCAGGGACACGGTGTGAGCAGGGACACGGTGTGAGCAGGGACACAATGTGAACAGGAACACGGTGTGAGCAGGGACACGGTGTGAACAGGGACACGGTGTGAGCAGGGACACGGTGTGAGCAGGGACACGGTGTGAGCAGGGAAACGGTGTGAGCAGGAACACGGTGTGAGCAGGGACACGGTGTGAGCAGGGACACGGTGTGAACAGGGAGACGGTGTGAGCAGGGACACGGTGTGAACAGGACACGGTGTGAGCAGGGACACGGTTTGAACAGGGACACGGTGTGAGCAGGGACAATGTGTGAACAGGGACACGGTGTGAGCAGGGGCACGGTGTGAGCAGGGACACGGTGTGAACAGGGACACGGTGTGAACAGGGACACGGTGTGAGCAGGGACACGGTGTGAACAGGGACACGGTGTGAACAGGGACACGGTGTGAACAGGGAGACGGTGTGAACAGGGAGACGGTGTGAGCAGGGACAAGGTGTGAACAGGGACACGGTGTGAACAGGGACACGGTGTGAACAGGGACACGGTGTGAGCAGGGACACGGTGTGAGCAGAGACACGGTGTGAGCAGGGATACAGTGTGAGCAGGGGCACGGTGTGAGCAGGGACACGGTGTGAACAGGGACACGGTGTGAACAGGGACACGGTGTGAACAGGGACACGGTGTGAGCAGGGAGACGGTGTGAGCAGGGGCACGGTGTGAGCAGGGACACGGTGTGAACAGGGACACGGTGTGAACAGGGACACGGTGTGAGCAGGGACACGGTGTAAACACGGACACGGTGTGAACAGGGACACGGAGTGAGCAGGGACACGGTGTGAGCAGGGACACGGTGTGAACAGGGACACGGTGTGAACAGGGACACGGAGTGAACAGGGACACGGTGTGAACAGGGACACGGAGTGAGCAGGGGCACGGTGTGAGCAGGGACACGGTGTGAACAGGGACACGGTGTGAGCAGGGACACGGTGTGAGCAGGGACACGGTGTGAACAGGGACACGGTGTGAACAGAGACACGGTGTGAACAGAGACACGGTGTGAACAGGGAGACGGTGTGAACAGGGAGACGGTGTGAGCAGGGACACGGTGTGAACAGGGACACGGTGTGAACAGGGACACGGTGTGAGCAGGGACACGGTGTGAACAGGGACATGCTGTGAACAGGGAGACGGTGTGAGCAGGGAGACAGTGTGAGCAGGGACACGGTGTGAGCAGGGACACGGTGTGAACAGAGAAACGGTGTGAGCAGGGACACGGTGTGAGCAGGGACACGGTGTGAGCAGGGAAACGGTGTGAGCAGGGAAACGGTGTGAGCAGGGAAACGGTGTGAGCAGGGACACGGTTTGAACAGGGACACGGTGTGAGCAGGGACACGGTGTGAGCAGGGACACGGTGTGAGCAGGGACATGCTGTGAGCAGGGAGACGGTGTGAGCAGGGACACGGTGTGAACAGGGACACGGTGTGAGCAGGGACACGGTGTGAGCAGGGACACGGTGTGAGCAGGGACACGGTGTGAACAGAGACACGGTGTGACCAGGGAGACGGTGTGAGCAGGGACACAATGTGAACTGGAACACGGTGTGAGCAGGGACACGGTGTGAACCGGGACACGGTGTGAGCAGGGACACGGTGTGAGCAGGGACACGGTGTGAGCAGGGAAATGGTGTGAGCAGGAACACGGTGTGAGCAGGGACACGGTGTGAGCAGGGACACGGTGTGAACAGGGAGACGGTGTGAGCAGGGACACGGTGTGAACAGAGACACGGTGTGAACAGAGACACGGTGTGAACAGGGACACGGTGTGAACAGGGACACGGTGTGAGCAGGGACAAGTGTGACCAGAGACACGGTTTGAACAGGGACACGGTTTGAACAGGGACACGGTGTGAGCAGGGAGACGGTGTGAGCAGGGGCACGGTGTGAGCAGGGGCACGGTGTGAGCAGGGACACGGTTTGAACAGGGACACGGTGTGAGCAGGGACAATGTGTGAACAGGGACACGGAGTGAGCAGGGGCACGGTGTGAGCAGGGACACGGTGTGAACAGGGACACGGTGTGAACAGGGACACGGTGTGAGCAGGGACACGGTGTGAACAGGGACACGGTGTGAACAGAGACACGGTGTGAACAGGGAGACGGTGTGAACAGGGAGACGGTGTGAGCAGGGACAAGGTGTGAACAGGGACACGGTGTGAACAGGGACACGGTGTGAGCAGGGACACGGTGTGAACAGGGACATGCTGTGAACAGGGAGACGGTGTGAGCAGGGAGACAGTGTGAGCAGGGACACGGTGTGAGCAGGGACACGGTGTGAAAGGGACACGGTGTGAGCAGGGAAACGGTGTGAGCAGGGACACGGTGTGAGCAGGGACACGGTGTGAACAGGGAGACGGTGTGAGCAGGGACACGGTGTGAACAGGGACACGGTGTGAACAG
>NW_026869318.1:77853-92959 GCF_020745735.1 Hemiscyllium ocellatum | reverse complement strand
GTGTGAACAGGGAGACGGTGGGAGCAGGGACATGCTGTGGACAGGGAGACGGTGTGAGCAGGGAGACAGTGTGAGCAGGGAGACAGTGTGAATAGGGACACGGTGTGAATAGGGACACGGTGTGAGCAGGGACAGGGTGTGAGCAGGGACAGGGTGTGAGCAGGGACAGGGTGTGAGCAGGGACACGGTGTGAGCAGCGAAACAGTGTGAGCAGCAAAACGGTGTGAGCAGGGACAGGGTGTGAGCAGGGACAAGGTGTGAGCAGGGACGCGGTGTGAGCAGGGACACGGTGTGAGCAGGGAAACGGTGTAAGCAGGGACGCGGTGTGAACAGGGACGCGGTGTGAGCAGGGATGCGGTGTGAGCAGGGACGCGGTGTGAGCAGGGACACGGTGTGAAAAGGGACACGGTGTGAGCAGGGACACGGTGTGAGCAGGGAAACGGTGTGAACAGGGACACGGTGTGAGCAGGGACACGGTGTGAGCAGGGTGACGGTGTGAACAGAGACACGGTGTGAACAGGGACACGGTGTGAGCAGGGACATGCTGTGAGCAGGGAGACGGTGTGAGCAGGGACACGGTGTGAGCAGGGAGACGGTGTGAGCAGGGACACAGTGTGAGCAGGGAAACGGTGTGAGCAGAGACACGGTGTGAACAGGGACACGGTGTGAGCAGGGACACGGTGTGAGCAGGGTGACGGTGTGAACAGAGACACGGTGTGAACAGGGACACGGTGTGATCAGAGACACGGTGTGAGCAGGGACACGGTGTGAGCAGGGAGACGGTGTGAGCAGGGACACGGTGTGAGCAGGGACACGGTGTGAGCAGGGAGACGGTGTGAGCCGGGACACGGTGTGAGCAGGGACACGGTGTGAGCAGGGACATGTTGTGAGCAGGGAGACGGTGTGAGCAGGGAGACGGTGTGAGCAGGGACACGGTGTGAGCAGGGACACGGTGTTAGCAGGGACACGGTGTGAGCAGGGAGACGGTGTGAGCAGGGAGACGGTGTGAGCAGGGAGACGGTGTGAGCAGGGAGACGGTGTGAACAGGGACACGGTGTGAGCAGGGAGACGGTGTGAACAGGGACACGGTGTGAACAGGGACACGGTGTGAGCAGGGACACGGTGTGAGTAGGAACACGGTCTGAGCAGGGATACGGTGTGAACAGGGACACGGTGTGAGCAGGGACACGGTGTGAGCAGGGACACGGTGTGAGCAGGGACACGGTGTGAACACGGACACGGTGTGAACAGGGACACGGTGTGAGCAGGGACACGGTGTGAACAGGGACACGGTGTGAACACGGACACGGTGTGAGCAGGGACACGGTGTGAGCAGGGACACGGTGTGAACAGGGAGACGGTGTGAGCAGGGACACGGTGTGAGCAGGGACACGGTGTGAACAGAGAGACGGTGTGAGCAGAGAGACGGTGTGAGCAGGGACACGGTGTGAACAGGGACACGGTGTGAACAGGGACACGGTGTGAGCAGTAACACGGTGTGAGCAGGGACACGGTGTGAGCAGGGACACGGTGTGAACAGAGAGACGGTGTGAGCAGGGACACGGTGTGAACAGGGACACGGTGTGAACAGGGACACGGTGTGAACAGGGAGACGGTGTGAGCAGGGACACGGTGTGAACAGGGACACGGTGTGAGCAGGGACACGGTGTGAGCAGGGACACGGTGTGAGCAGGGACGGTGTGAGCAGGGACACGGTGTGAGCAGGGAGACGGTGTGAGGAGGCACACGGTGTGAACAGGGACACGGTGTGAGCAGGGACACGGTGTGAGCAGGATAACGTTGTGAGCAGAGACATGCTGTGAGCAGGGACACGGTGTGAACTGGGAGACGGTGTGAGCAGGGACACGGTGTGATCAGTGACACGGTGTGAGCAGGGACACGGTGTGAGCAGGAAAACGTTGTGAGCAGAGACATGGTGTGAGCAGGGACACGGTGTGAACTGGGAGACGGTGTGAGCAGGGACACGGTGTGATCAGGGACACGGTGTGAGCAGGGATACGGTGTGAGCAGGGACACGGTGTGAGCAGGAACAGGGTGTGAGCAGGGACACGGTGTGAGCAGGAACACGATGTGAACAGAGACACGGTGTGAGCTGGGACACGGTGTGAGCAGGGACACGGTGTGAGCAGGGACACGGTGTGAATAGGGACACAGTGTGAGCAGGGACACAGTGTGAGCAGGGACACGGTGTCAATAGGGACACGGTGTGAGAAGGGACACGGTGTGAACAGGGGCACGGTGTGACCATGGACACTGTGTGACCATGGACACGGTGTGAACAGGGACACGGTGTGAACAGGGACACGGTGTGAGCAGGAACACGTTGTGAGCAGGAACACGGTGTGAGCAGGGACACGGTGTGAGCAGGGACACGGTGTGAGCAGGGACACGGTGTAAACAGGGAGACGCTGTGAGCAGGCACACGGTGTGAGCAGGGACACGGTGTGAACAGGGACACGGTGTGAGCAGAGACACGGTGTGAGCAGGGACACGGTGTGAGCAGGGACACGGTGTGAGCAGGGACACGGTGTGAACAGGGACACGGTGTGAACAGGGACACGGTGTGAACAGGGAGACGGTGTGAGCAGGGAGACGGTGTGGACAGGGAGACAGTGTGAACAGGGAGACGGTGTGAACAGGGACACGGTGTGAGCAGGGAGACGGTGTGAACAGGGACACGGTGTGAGCAGGGACACGGTGTGAACAGTGACACGGTGTGAACAGGGACACGGTGTGAGCAGGAAGACGGTGTGAACAGGGACACGGTGTGAGCAGGGACACGGTGTGAACAGGGACACGGTGTGAACAGGGACACGGTGTGAGCAGGGACATGCTGTGAACAGGGAGACGGTGTGAGCAAGGAGACGGTGTGAGCAGGGACACGGTGTGAACAGGGACACGGTGTGAACAGGGACACGGTGTGAGCAGGGACACGGTGTGAGCAGGGACACGGTGTGAGCAGGGAGACGGTGTGAACAGGGACACGGTGTGAGCAGGGAGACGGTGTGAGCAGGGACACGGTGTGAGCAGGGACACGGTGTGAACAGGGACACGGTGTGAACAGGGACACGGTGTGAGCAGGGACACGGTGTGAGCAGGGACACGGTGTGAGCAGGAAAACGTTGTGAGCAGGGACACGGTGTGAGCAGGGACACGGTGTGAACAGGGAGACGGTGTGAGCAGGGACACGGTGTGATCAGGGACACGGTGTGAGCAGGGACACGGTGTGAGCAGGGACACGGTGTGAGCAGGAACAGGGTGTGAGCAGGGACACGGTGTGAGCAGGAACACGGTGTGAACAGAGACACGGTGTGAGCAGGGACACGGTGTGAGCAGGGACACGGTGTGAACAGGGACACGGTGTGAGCAGGGACACGGTGTGAACAGGGACACGGTGTGAGCAGGGACACGGTGTGAACAGGGACACGGTGTGAGCAGGGACACGGTGTGAACAGGGACACGGTGTGAACAGGGACACGGTGTGAGCAGGGACATGCTGTGAACAGGGAGACGGTGTGAGCAGGGAGACGGTGTGAGCAGGGAGACGGTGTGAGCAGGGACACGGTGTGAACAGGGACACGGTGTGAGCAGGGACACGGTGTGAGCAGGGACACGGTGTGAACAGGGACACGGTGTGACCAGGGACACGGTGTGAACAGAGACATGGTGTGACCATGGACACTGTGAGCAGGGACACGGTGTGAGCAGGGACACGGTGTGAGCAGGGACACGGTGTGAGCAGGGACACGGTGTGAGCAGGGACACGGTGTGAACAGGGACACTGTGAGCAGGGACACGGTGTGAGCAGGGACACGGTGTGAGCAGGGAGACGGTGTGAGCAGGGAGACGGTGTGAACAGGGACACGGTGTGAGCAGGGAGACGGTGTGAACAGGGAGACGGTGTGAACAGGGACACGGTGTGAGCAGGAACACGGTGTGAGCAGGGACACGGTGTGAACAGGGACACGGTGTGAGCAGGGAGACGGTGTGAGCAGGGACACGGTGTGAGCAGGGACACGGTGTGAACAGGGACACGGTGTGAACAGGGACACGGTGTGAGCAGGGACACGGTGTGAGCAGGGACACGGTGTGAACAGGGACACGGTGTGAGCAGGGACACGGTGTGAGCAGGGACACGGTGTGAACAGAGAGACGGTGTGAGCAGGGACACGGTGTGAGCAGGGACACGGTGTGAACAGAGAGACGGTGTGAGCAGAGAGACGGTGTGAGCAGAGAGACGGTGTGAGCAGGGACACGGTGTGAACAGGGACACGGTGTGAGCAGTAACACGGTGTGAGCAGGGACACGGTGTGAGCAGGGACACGGTGTGAACAGAGAGACGGTGTGAGCAGGGACACGGTGTGAGCAGGGACACGGTGTGAACAGGGACACGGTGTGAGCAGGGAGACGGTGTGAACAGGGACACGGTGTGAGCAGGGACACGGTGGGAGCAGGGACACGGTGTGAGCAGGGACGGTGTGAGCAGGGACACGGTGTGAGCAGGGACACGGTGTGAGCAGGGAGACGGTGTGAGCAGGGACACGGTGTGAACAGGGACACGGTGTGAGCAGGGACACGGTGTGAGCAGGAAAACGTTGTGAGCAGAGACATGGTGTGAGCAGGGACACGGTGTGAACAGGGAGACGGTGTGAGCAGGGACACGGTGTGATCAGTGACACGGTGTGAGCAGGGACACGGTGTGAGCAGGAACACGGTGTGAGCAGGACAAGGTGTGAGCAGGAACACGGTGTGAACAGAGACACGGTGTGAGCAGGGACACGGTGTGAACAGGGACACGGTGTGAGCAGGGACACGGTGTGAGCAGGAAAACGGTGTGAGCAGAGACATGGTGTGAGCAGGGACACGGTGTGATCAGGGACACGGTGTGAGCAGGGACACGGTGTGAGCAGGGACACGGTGTGAGCAGGAACAGGGTGTGAGCAGGGACACGGTGTGAGCAGGAACACGATGTGAACAGAGACACGGTGTGAGCAGGGACACGGTGTGAGCAGGGACACGGTGTGAACAGGGACACGGTGTGAGCAGGGACACGGTGTGAACAGGGAACGGTGTGAGCAGGGACACGGTGTGAACAGGGCACGGTGTGAACAGGGACACGGTGTGAGCAGGAACACGGTGTGAGCAGGGACACGGTGTGAGCAGGGACACGGTGTAAACAGGGAGACGGTGTGAGCAGGCACACGGTGTGAGCAGGGACACGGTGTGAGCAGGGACACGGTGTGAACAGGGACACGGTGTGAGCAGAGACACGGTGTGAGCAAGGACACGGTGTGAGCAGGGACACGGTGTGAGCAGGGACACGGTGTGAGCAGGGACACGGTGTGAACAAGGACACGGTGTGAACAAGGACACGGTGTGAGCAGAGACACGGTGTGAGCAAGGACACGGTGTGAGCAGGGACACGGTGTGAGCAGGGACACGGTGTGAGCAGGGACACGGTGTGAACAGGGACACGGTGTGAACAGGGACACGGTGTGAACAGGGACACGGTGTGAGCAGGGACACGCTGTGAACAGGGAGACGGTGTGAGCAGGGTGACGGTGTGAGCAGGGACACGGTGTGAGCAGGGACACGGTGTGAGCAGGGACACGGTGTGAACAGGGACGGTGTGAGCAGGGAGACGGTGTGAGCAGGGACACGGTGTGAGCAGGGACACGGTGTGAACAGGGACACGGTGTGAGCAGGGACACGGTGTGAACAGGGACACGGTGTGAACAGGGACACGGTGTGAGCAGGGACACGGTGTGAACAGAGACACGGTGTGAGCAGGGACACGGTGTGAGCAGGGACACGGTGTGAGCAGGGACATGGTGTGAACAGGGACACTGTGAGCAGGGACACGGTGTGAACAGGGACACGGTGTGAACAGTGACACGGTGTGAGCAGGGACACGGTGTGAACAGGGACACGGTGTGAGCAGGTACACGGTGTGAGCAGGGACACGGTGTGAGCAGGGACACGGTGTGAGCAGGAACAGGGTGTGAGCAGGGACACGGTGTGAGCAGGAACACGGTGTGAACAGAGACACGGTGTGAGCAGGGACACGGTGTGAGCAGGGACACGGTGTGAATAGGGACACGGTGTGAGCAGGGACACGGTGTCAATAGGGACACGGTGTGAGCAGGGACACGGTGTGAACAGGGACACGGTGTGACCAGGGACACGGTGTGACCAGGGACACGGTGTGAACAGGGACACGGTGTGAGCAGGAACACGGTGTGAGCAGGGACACGGTGTGAGCAGGGACACGGTGTGAGCAGGGACACGGTGTGAGCAGGGACACGGTGTGAACAGGGACACGGTGTGAACAGGGACACGGTGTGAGCAGGGACACGGTGTGAGCAGGGACACGGTGTGAGCAGGGACACGGTGTGAGCAGGGACACGGTGTGAACAGGGAGACAGTGTGAACAGGGAGACAGTGTGAACAGGGACACGGTGTGAACAGGGACACGGTGTGAGCAGGGAGACGGTGTGAACAGGGACACGGTGTGAGCAGGGACACGGTGTGAACAGTGACACGGTGTGAACAGGGACACGGTGTGAGCAGGGAGACGGTGTGAGCAGGGAGACGGTGTGAGCAAGGAGACGGTGTGAGCAGGGACACGGTGTGAGCAGGGAGACGGTGTGAGCAGGGACACGGTGTGAGCAGGGACACGGTGTGAGCAGGGACATGCTGTGAACAGGGAGACGGTGTGAGCAGGGACACGGTGTGAGCAGGGACACGGTGTGAACAGGGACACGGTGTGAACAGGGACACGGTGTGAGCAGGGACACGCTGTGAACAGGGAGACGGTGTGAGCAGGGACACGGTGTGAGCAGGGAGACGGTGTGAGCAGGGACACGGTGTGAACAGGGACACGGTGTGAAAAGGGACACGGTGTGAGCAGGGACACGGTGTGAGCAGGGACACGGTGTGAGCAGGGACACGGTGTGAACAGGGAGACAGTGTGAACAGGGAGACGGTGTGAACAGGGACACGGTGTGAGCAGGGAGACGGTGTGAACAGGGACACGGTGTGAGCAGGGACACGGTGTGAACAGTGACACGGTGTGAACAGGGACACGGTGTGAGCAGGGAGACGGTGTGAACAGGGACACGGTGTGAGCAGGGACACGGTGTGAGCAGGGACACGGTGTGAGCAGGGACACGGTGTGAACAGGGACACGGTGTGAACAGGGACACGGTGTGAGCAGGGACACGCTGTGAACAGGGAGACGGTGTGAGCAAGGAGACGGTGTGAGCAGGGACACGGTGTGAGCAGGGACACGGTGTGAGCAGGGACACGGTGTGAGCAGGGACACGCTGTGAACAGGGAGACGGTGTGAGCAGGGACACGGTGTGAGCAGGGACACGGTGTGAACAGGGACACGGTGTGAACAGGGACACGGTGTGAGCAGGGACATGCTGTGAACAGGGAGACGGTGTGAGCAGGAGACGGTGTGAGCAGGGAGACGGTGTGAGCAGGGACACGGTGTGAACAGGGACACGGTGTGAGCAGGGACACGGTGTGAGCAGGGACACGGTGTGAACAGGGACACGGTGTGACCAGGGACACGGTGTGAACAGAGACATGGTGTGACCATGGACACTGTGAGCAGGGACACGGTGTGAGCAGGGACACGGTGTGAGCAGGGACACGGTGTGAGCAGGGACATGGTGTGAACAGGGACACTGTGAGCAGGGACACGGTGTGAGCAGGGACACGGTGTGAGCAGGAGACGGTGTGAGCAGGGAGACGGTGTGAACAGGGACACGGTGTGAGCAGGGAGACGGTGTGAACAGGGAGACGGTGTGAACAGGGACACGGTGTGAGCAGGAACACGGTGTGAGCAGGGACACGGTGTGAACAGGGACACGGTGTGAGCAGGGAGACGGTGTGAGCAGGGACACGGTGTGAGCAGGGACACGGTGTGAACACGGACACGGTGTGAACAGGGACACGGTGTGAGCAGGGACACGGTGTGAGCAGGGACACGGTGTGAACACGGACACGGTGTGAGCAGGGACACGGTGTGAGCAGGGACACGGTGTGAACAGAGAGACGGTGTGAGCAGGGACACGGTGTGAGCAGGGACACGGTGTGAACAGAGAGACGGTGTGAGCAGAGAGACGGTGTGAGCAGAGAGACGGTGTGAGCAGGGACACGGTGTGAACAGGGACACGGTGTGAGCAGTAACACGGTGTGAGCAGGGACACGGTGTGAGCAGGGACACGGTGTGAACAGAGAGACGGTGTGAGCAGGGACACGGTGTGAACAGGGACACGGTGTGAACAGGGAGACGGTGTGAGCAGGGACACGGTGTGAGCAGGGACGGTGTGAGCAGGGACACGGTGTGAACAGGGACACGGTGTGAGCAGGGACACGGTGGGAGCAGGGACACGGTGTGAGCAGGGACGGTGTGAGCAGGGACACGGTGTGAGCAGGGACACGGTGTGAGCAGGGAGACGGTGTGAGCAGGCACACGGTGTGAACAGGGACACGGTGTGAGCAGGGACACGGTGTGAGCAGGAAAACGTTGTGAGCAGAGACATGGTGTGAGCAGGGACACGGTGTGAACTGGGAGACGGTGTGAGCAGGGACACGGTGTGATCAGTGACACGGTGTGAGCAGGGACACGGTGTGAGCAGGAACACGGTGTGAGCAGGACAAGGTGTGAGCAGGAACACGATGTGAACAGAGACACGGTGTGAGCAGGGACACGGTGTGAACAGGGACACTGTGTGAGCAGGGACACGGTGTGAGCAGGAAAACGTTGTGAGCAGAGACATGGTGTGAGCAGGGACACGGTGTGATCAGGGACACGGTGTGAGCAGGGACACGGTGTGAGCAGGGACACGGTGTGAGCAGGGACACGGTGTGAGCAGGAACAGGGTGTGAGCAGGGACACGGTGTGAGCAGGAACACGGTGTGAACAGAGACACGGTGTGAGCAGGGACACGGTGTGAGCAGGGACACGGTGTGAACAGGGGCACGGTGTGACCATGGACACGGTGTGAACAGGGACACGGTGTGAACAGGGACACGGTGTGAGCAGGAACACGGTGTGAGCAGGAACACGGTGTGAGCAGGGACACGGTGTGAGCAGGGACACGGTGTGAACAGGGACACGGTGTGAGCAGAGACACGGTGTGAGCAAGGACACGGTGTGAGCAGGGACACGGTGTGAGCAGGGACACGGTGTGAACAGGGACACGGTGTGAACAGGGACACGGTGTGAACAAGGACACGGTGTGAGCAGGGACACGGTGTGAGCAGGGAGACGGTGTGAGCAGGGACACGGTGTGAACAGGGAGACGGTGTGAGCAGGGACACGGTGTGAACAGGGAGACGGTGTGAGCAGGGACACGGTGTGAGCAGGGACACGGTGTGAACAGGGACACGGTGTGAACAGGGACACGGTGTGAGCAGGGACACGCTGTGAGCAGGGACACGGTGTGAGCAGGGACACGGTGTGAACAGGGAGACGGTGTGAACAGGGACACGGTGTGAGCAGGGAGACGGTGTGAACAGGGACACGGTGTGAGCAGGGACACGGTGTGAGCAGGGACACGGTGTGAACAGGGACACGGTGTGAGCAGGGACATGCTGTGAACAGGGAGACGGTGTGAGCAGGGACACGGTGTGAGCAGGGACACGGTGTGAACAGGGACACGGTGTGAGCAGGGACACGGTGTGAACAGGGACACGGTGTGAACAGGGACACGGTGTGAGCAGGGACATGCTGTGAGCAGGGACACGGTGTGAGCAGGGACACGGTGTGAGCAGGGACACGGTGTGAGCAGGGACACGGTGTGAACCGGGACACGGTGTGACCAGGGACACGGTGTGAACAGGGACATGGTGTGACCATGGACACTGTGAGCAGGGACACGGTGTGAGCAGGGACACGGTGTGAACAGGGACACGGTGTGAACAGGGACACGGTGTGAGCAGGGACACGGTGCGAACAGGGACACGGTGTGAGCAGGTACACGGTGTGATCAGGGACACGGTGTGAGCAGGGACACGGTGTGAGCAGGGACACGGTGTGAGCAGGAACAGGGTGTGAGCAGGGACACGGTGTGAGCAGGAACACGATGTGAACAGAGACACGGTGTGAGCAGGGACACGGTGTGAGCAGGGACACGGTGTGAATAAGGACACGGTGTGAGCAGGGACACGGTGTCAATAGGGACACGGTGTGAGCAGGAACACGGTGTGAACAGGGGCACGGTGTGACCATGGACACTGTGTGACCATGGACACGGTGTGAACAGGGACACGGTGTGAGCAGGAACACGGTGTGAGCGGGAACACGGTGTGAGCAGGGACACGGTGTGAGCAGGGACACGGTGTAAACAGGGAGACGCTGTGAGCAGGCACACGGTGTGAGCAGGGACACGGTGTGAACAGGGACACGGTGTGAGCAGAGACACGGTGTGAGCAGGGACACGGTGTGAGCAGGGACACGGTGTGAACAGGGACACGGTGTGAACAGGGAGACGGTGTGAGCATGGAGACGGTGTGAACAGGGAGACAGTGTGAACAGGGAGACGGTGTGAACAGGGACACGGTGTGAACAGGGACACGGTGTGAACAGGGAGACGGTGTGAGCAGGGACACGGTGTGAACAGGGACACGGTGTGAGCAGGGACACGGTGTGAGCAGGGACACGGTGTGAGCAGGGACGGTGTGAGCAGGGACACGGTGTGAGCAGGGACACGGTGTGAGCAGGGAGACGGTGTGAGCAGGCACACGGTGTGAACAGGGACACGGTGTGAGCAGGGACACGGTGTGAGCAGGAAAACGTTGTGAGCAGAGACATGGTGTGAGCAGGGACACGGTGTGAACTGGGAGACGGTGTGAGCAGGGACACGGTGTGATCAGTGACACGGTGTGAGCAGGGACACGTGTGAGCAGGAACACGGTGTGAGCAGGAACAAGGTGTGAGCAGGAACACGATGTGAACAGAGACACGGTGTGAGCAGGGACACGGTGTGAACAGGGACACGGTGTGAGCAGGGACACGGTGTGAGCAGGAAAACGTTGTGAGCAGAGACATGGTGTGAGCAGGGACACGGTGTGAACTGGGAGACGGTGTGAGCAGGGACACGGTGTGATCAGGGACACGGTGTGAGCAGGGACACGGTGTGAGCAGGGACACGGTGTGAGCAGGAACAGGGTGTGAGCAGGGACACGGTGTGAGCAGGAACACGATGTGAACAGAGACACGGTGTGAGCAGGGACACGGTGTGAGCAGGGACACGGTGTGAGCAGGGACACGGTGTGAACAGGGGCACGGTGTGACCAGGGACACGGTGTGAACAGGGACACGGTGTGAACAGGGACACGGTGTGAGCAGGAACACGGTGTGAGCAGGAACACGGTGTGAGCAGGGACACGGTGTGAGCAGGGACACGGTGTAAACAGGGAGACGCTGTGAGCAGGCACACGGTGTGAGCAGGGACACGGTGTGAACAGGGACACGGTGTGAGCAGAGACACGGTGTGAGCAAGGACACGGTGTGAGCAGGGACACGGTGTGAGCAGGGACACGGTGTGAGCAGGGACACGGTGTAAACAGGGAGACGCTGTGAGCAGGCACACGGTGTGAGCAGGGACACGGTGTGAACAGGGACACGGTGTGAGCAGAGACACGGTGTGAGCAAGGACACGGTGTGAGCAGGTACACGGTGTGAACAGGGACACGGTGTGAACAGGGACACGGTGTGAACAGGGAGACGGTGTGAGCAGGGAGACGGTGTGAACAGGGAGACGGTGTGAACAGGGAGACGGTGTGAACAGGGACACGGTGTGAGCAGGGACACGGTGTGAGCAGGGACACGGTGTGAACAGTGACACGGTGTGAACAGGGACACGGTGTGTGCAGGGAGACGGTGTGAACAGGGACACGGTGTGAGCAGGGAGACGGTGTGAGCAGGGACACGGTGTGAGCAGGGACACGGTGTGAACAGGGACACGGTGTGAACAGGGTCACGGTGTGAGCAGGGACATGCTGTGAACAGGGAGACGGTGTGAGCAGGGACACGGTGTGATCAGTGACACGGTGTGAGCAGGGACACGGTGTGAGCAGGAACACGGTGTGAGCAGGAACAAGGTGTGAGCAGGAACACGATGTGAACAGAGCCACGGTGAGAGCAGGGACACGGTGTGAGCAGGGAGACGGTGTGAACAGGGACACGGTGTGAGCAGGGAGACGGTGTGAACAGGGACACGGTGTGAGCAGGGACACGGTGTGAGCAGGGACACGGTGTGAACAGAGAGACGGTGTGAGCAGGGACAGGGTGTGAGCAGGGACACGGTGTGAGCAGGGACACGGTGTGAACACGGACACGGTGTGAACAGGGACACGGTGTGAGCAGGGACACGGTGTGAGCAGGGACACGGTGTGAACAGAGAGACGGTGTGAGCAGGGACACGGTGTGAGCAGGGACACGGTGTGAACAGAGAGACGGTGTGAGCAGAGAGACGGTGTGAGCAGGGACACGGTGTGAACAGGGACACGGTGTGAGCAGTAACACGGTGTGAGCAGGGACACGGTGTGAGCAGGGACACGGTGTGAACAGGGACACGGTGTGAACAGGGAGACGGTGTGAGCAGGGACACGGTGTGAACAGGGACACGGTGTGAGCAGGGACACGGTGTGAGCAGGGACACGGTGTGAGCAGGGACGGTGTGAGTAGGGACACGGTGTGAGCAGGGACATGGTGTGAGCAGGGAGACGGTGTGAGCAGGCACACGGTGTGAACAGGGACACAGTGTGAGCAGGGACACGGTGTGAACTGGGAGACGGTGTGAGCAGGGACACGGTGTGATCAGTGACACGGTGTGAGCAGGGACACGGTGTGAGCAGGAACACGGTGTGAGCAGGAACAAGGTGTGAGCAGGAACACGGTGTGAACAGAGACACGGTGTGAGCAGGGACACGGTGTGAACAGGGACACGGTGTGAGCAGGGACACGGTGTGAGCAGGAAAACGTTGTGAGCAGAGACATGGTGTGAGCAGGGACACGGTGTGAACTGGGAGACGGTGTGAGCAGGGACACGGTGTGATCAGGGACACGGTGTGAGCAGGGACACGGTGTGAGCAGGAACAGGGTGTGAGCAGGGAGACGGTGTGAGCGGGCACACGGTGTGAACAGGGACACGGTGTGAGCAGGGACACGGTGTGAGCAGGAAAACGTTGTGAGCAGAGACATGGTGTGAGCAGGGACACGGTGTGAACTGGGAGACGGTGTGAGCAGGGACACGGTGTGATCAGTGACACGGTGTGAGCAGGGACACGGTGTGAGCAGGAACACGGTGTGAGCAGGAACAAGGTGTGAGCAGGAACACGATGTGAACAGAGACACGGTGTGAGCAGGGACACGGTGTGAACAGGGACACGGTGTGAGCAGGGACACGGTGTGAGCAGGAAAACGTTGTGAGCAGAGACATGGTGTGAGCAGGGACACGGTGTGAACTGGGAGACGGTGTGAGCAGGGACACGGTGTGATCAGGGACACGGTGTGAGCAGGGACACGGTGTGAGCAGGGACACGGTGTGAGCAGGAACAGGGTGTGAGCAGGGACACGGTGTGAGCAGGAACACGATGTGAACAGAGACACGGTGTGAGCAGGGACACGGTGTGAGCAGGGACACAGTGTGAGCAGGGACACGGTGTGAATAGGGACACAGTGTGAGCAGGGACACGGTGTCAATAGGGACACGGTGTGAGCAGGGACACGGTGTGAACAGGGGCACGGTGTGACCATGGACACGGTGTGAACAGGGACACGGTGTGAACAGGGACACGGTGTGAGCAGGAACACGGTGTGAGCAGGAACACGGTGTGAGCAGGGTCACGGTGTGAGCAGGGACACGGTGTAAACAGGGAGACGCTGTGAGCAGGCACACGGTGTGAGCAGGGACACGGTGTGAACAGGGACACGGTGTGAGCAGAGACACGGTGTGAGCAAGGACACGGTGTGAGCAGGGACACGGTGTGAACAGGGATACGGTGTGAACAGGGAGACGGTGTGAGCAGGGAGACGGTGTGAACAGGGAGACAGTGTGAACAGGGAGACGGTGTGAACAGGGACACGGTGTGAGCAGGGAGACGGTGTGAACAGGGACACGGTGTGAGCAGGCACACGGTGTGAACAGTGACACGGTGTGAACAGGGACACGGTGTGGGCAGGGAGACGGTGTGAACAGGGACACGGTGTGAGCAGGGAGACGGTGTGAGCAGGGACACGGTGTGAACAGGGACACGGTGTGAACAGGGACACGGTGTGAGCAGGGACATGCTGTGAACAGGGAGACGGTGTGAGCAGGGAGACGGTGTGAGCAGGGACACGGTGTGAGCAGGGACACGGTGTGAACAGGGACACGGTGTGAGCAGGGACATGCTGTGAACAGGGAGACGGTGTGAGCAGGGAGACGGTGTGAGCAGGGACACGGTTTGAGCAGGGACACGGTGTGAACAGAGAGACGGTGTGAGCAGGGACACGGTGTGAGCAGGGACACGGTGTGAGCAGGGACACGGTGTGAACACGGACACGGTGTGAACAGGGACACGGTGTGAGCAGGGACACGGTGTGAGCAGGGACACGGTGTGAACACGGACACGGTGTGAGCAGGGACACGGTGTGAGCAGGGACACGGTGTGAACAGAGAGACGGTGTGAGCAGGGACACGGTGTGAGCAGGGACACGGTGTGAACAGAGAGACGGTGTGAGCAGAGAGACGGTGTGAGCAGGGACACGGTGTGAACAGGGACACGGTGTGAGCAGTAACACGGTGTGAGCAGGGACACGGTGTGAGCAGGGACACGGTGTGAACAGAGAGACGGTGTGAGCAGGGACACGGTGTGAACAGGGACACGGTGTGAACAGGGACACGGTGTGAACAGGGAGACGGTGTGAGCAGGGACACGGTGTGAACAGGGACACGGTGTGAGCAGGGACACGGTGTGAGCAGGGACGGTGTGAGCAGGGACACGGTGTGAGCAGGGACACAGTGTGAGCAGGGAGACGGTGTGAGCAGGCACACGGTGTGAACAGGGACACGGTGTGAGCAGG